>NC_059216.1:15940669-16194658 GCF_020615455.1 Coregonus clupeaformis
ATTGTTGTGGAACTCAGTGTTCCATTGTTGTGGAACTAAGTGTTCCATTGTTGTGGAACTCAGTGTTCCATTGTTGTGGAACTCAGTGTTCCATTGTTGTGGAACTAAGTGTTCCATTGTTGTGGAACTCAGTGTTCCATTGTTGTGGAACTAAGTGTTCCATTGTTGTGGAACTCAGTGTTCCATTGTTGTGGAACTAAGTGTTCCATTGTTGTGGAACTCAGTGTTCCATTGTTGTGGAACTAAGTGTTCCATTGTTGTGGAACTCAGTGTTCCATTGTTGTGGAACTAAGTGTTCCATTGTTGTGGAACTAAGTGTTCCATTGTTGTGGAACTAAGTGTTCCATTGTTGTGGAACTCAGTGTTCCATTGTTGTGGAACTAAGTGTTCCATTGTTGTGGAACTAAGTGTTCCATTGTTGTGGAACTAAGTGTTCTATTGTTGTGGAACTAAGTGTTCCATTGTTGTGGAACTAAGTGTTCCATTGTTGTGGAACTAAGTGTTCCATTGTTGTGGAACTCAGTGTTCCATTGTTGTGGAGCTAAGTGTTCCATTGTTGTGGAACTAAGTGTTCCATTGTTGTGGAACTAAGTGTTCCATTGTTGTGGAACTAAGTGTTCCATTGTTGTGGAACTAAGTGTTCCATTGTTGTGGAACTCAGTGTTCCATTGTTGTGGAACTAAGTGTTCCATTGTTGTGGAACTCAGTGTTCCATTGTTGTGGAACTAAGTGTTCCATTGTTGTGGAACTAAGTGTTCCATTGTTGTGGAACTAAGTGTTCCATTGTTGTGGAACTCAGTGTTCCATTGTTGTGGAACTAAGTGTTCCATTGTTGTGGAACTCAGTGTTCCATTGTTGTGGAACTCAGTGTTCCATTGTTGTGGAACTAAGTGTTCCATTGTTGTGGAACTAAGTGTTCCATTGTTGTGGAACTAAGTGTTCCATTGTTGTGGAACTCAGTGTTCCATTGTTGTGGAACTCAGTGTTCCAATGTTGTGGAACTCAGTGTTCCATTGTTGTGGAACTCAGTGTTCCATTGTTGTGGAACTAAGTGTTCCATTGTTGTGGAACTAAGTGTTCCATTGTTGTGGAACTCAGTGTTCCATTGTTGTAGAACTCAGTGTTCAATTGTTGTGCAATTCAGTGTTCCATTGTTGTGGAACTAAGTGTTCCATTGTTGTGGAACTAAGTGTTCCATTGTTGTGGAACTAAGTGTTCCATTGTTGTGGAACTCAGTGTTCCATTGTTGTGGAACTCAGTGTTCCATTGTTGTGGAACTAAGTGTTCCATTGTTGTGGAACTAAGTGTTCCATTGTTGTGGAACTCAGTGTTCCATTGTTGTAGAACTCAGTGTTCAATTGTTGTGCAATTCAGTGTTCCATTGTTGTGGAACTAAGTGTTCCATTGTTGTGGAACTAAGTGTTCCATTGTTGTGGAACTAATTGTTCCATTGTTGTGGAACTCAGTGTTCCATTGTTGTGGAATTCAGTGTTCCATTTTTGTGGAACTATGTGTTCCATTGTTGTGGAACTAAGTGTTCCATTTTTGTGGAACTAAGTGTTCCATTGTTGTGGAACTAAGTGTTCCATTGTTGTGGAACTCAGTGTTCCATTGTTGTGGAATTCAGTGTTCCATTGTTGTGGAACTAAGTGTTCCATTGTTGTGGGACTAAGTGTTCCATTGTTGTGGAACTAAGTGTTCCATTGTTGTGGAACTCAGTGTTCCATTGTTGTGGAACTCAGTGTTCCATTGTTGTGGAACTCAGTGTTCCATTGTTGTGGAACTAAGTGTTCAATTGTTGTGGAACTAAGTGTTCCGTTGTTGTGGAACTAAAGGTTCCATTGTTGTGGAACTCAGTGTTCCATTGTTGTGGAACTCAGTGTTCCATTGTTGTGGAACTCAGTGTTCCATTGTTGTGGAACTAAGTGTTCCATTGTTGTGGAACTCAGTGTTCCATTGTTGTGGAACTCAGTGTTCCATTGTTGTGGAACTAAGTGTTCCATTGTTGTGGAACTCAGTGTTCCATTGTTGTGGAACTAAGTGTTCCATTGTTGTGGAACTAAGTGTTCCATTGTTGTGGAACTAAGTGTTCCATTGTTGTGGAACTAAGTGTTCCATTGTTGTGGAACTAAGTGTTCCATTGTTGTGGAACTCAGTGTTCCATTGTTGTGGAACTAAGTGTTCCATTGTTGTGGAACTAAGTGTTCCATTGTTGTGGAACTAAGTGTTCCATTGTTGTGGAACTCAGTGTTCCATTGTTGTGGAACTAAGTGTTCCATTGTTGTGGAACTAAGTGTTCCATTGTTGTGGAACTAAGTGTTCCATTGTTGTGGAACTAAGTGTTCCATTGTTGTGGAACTAAGTGTTCCATTGTTGTGGAACTAAGTGTTCCATTGTTGTGGAACTCAGTGTTCCATTGTTGTGGAACTAAGTGTTCCATTGTTGTGGAACTAAGTGTTCCATTGTTGTGGAACTAAGTGTTCCATTGTTGTGGAACTCAGTGTTCCATTGTTGTGGAACTAAGTGTTCCATTGTTGTGGAACTAAGTGTTCCATTGTTGTGGAACTAAGTGTTCCATTGTTGTGGAACTCAGTGTTCCATTGTTGTGGAACTAAGTGTTCCATTGTTGTGGAACTCAGTGTTCCATTGTTGTGGAACTAAGTGTTCCATTGTTGTGGAACTAAGTGTTCCATTGTTGTGGAACTCAGTGTTCCATTGTTGTGGAACTCAGTGTTCCATTGTTGTGGAACTAAGTGTTCCATTGTTGTGGAACTAAGTGTTCCATTGTTGTGGAACTAAGTGTTCCATTGTTGTGGAACTAAGTGTTCCATTGTTGTGGAACTAAGTGTTCCATTGTTGTGGAACTAAGTGTTCCATTGTTGTGGAACTAAGTGTTCCATTGTTGTGGAACTCAGTGTTCCATTGTTGTGGAACTAATTGTTCCATTGTTGTGGAACTAAGTGTTCCATTGTTGTGGAACTAAGTGTTCCATTGTTGTGGAACTCAGTGTTCCATTGTTGTGGAACTAAGTGTTCCATTGTTGTGGAACTAAGTGTTCCATTGTTGTGGAACTAAGTGTTCCATTGTTGTGGAACTAAGTGTTCCATTGTTGTGGAACTAAGTGTTCCATTGTTGTGGAACTAAGTGTTCCATTGTTGTGGAACTAAGTGTTCCATTGTTGTGGAACTAAGTGTTCCATTGTTGTGGAACTAAGTGTTCCATTGTTGTGGAACTAAGTGTTCCATTGTTGTGGAACTAAGTGTTCCATTGTTGTGGAACTAAGTGTTCCATTGTTGTGGAACTAAGTGTTCCATTGTTGTGGAACTAAGTGTTCCATTGTTGTGGAACTAAGTGTTCCATTGTTGTGGAACTAAGTGTTCCATTGTTGTGGAACTAAGTGTTCCATTGTTGTGGAACTAAGTGTTCCATTGTTGTGGAACTAAGTGTTCCATTGTTGTGGAACTAAGTGTTCCATTGTTGTGGAACTAAGTGTTCCATTGTTGTGGAACTAAGTGTTCCATTGTTGTGGAACTAAGTGTTCCATTGTTGTGGAACTAAGTGTTCCATTGTTGTGGAACTAAGTGTTCCATTGTTGTGGAACTAAGTGTTCCATTGTTGTGGAACTAAGTGTTCCATTGTTGTGGAACTAAGTGTTCCATTGTTGTGGAACTCAGTGTTCCATTGTTGTGGAACTAAGTGTTCCATTGTTGTGGAACTAAGTGTTCCATTGTTGTGGAACTCAGTGTTCCATTGTTGTGGAACTCAGTGTTCCATTGTTGTGGAACTCAGTGTTCCATTGTTGTGGAACTAAGTGTTCCATTGTTGTGGAACTAAGTGTTCCATTGTTGTGGAACTAAGTGTTCCATTGTTGTGGAACTCAGTGTTCCATTGTTGTGGAACTCAGTGTTCCATTGTTGTGGAACTAAGTGTTCCATTGTTGTGGAACTAAGTGTTCCATTGTTGTGGAACTAAGTGTTCCATTGTTGTGGAACTAAGTGTTCCATTGTTGTGGAACTCAGTGTTCCATTGTTGTGGAACTAAGTGTTCCATTGTTGTGGAACTAAGTGTTCCATTGTTGTGGAACTAAGTGTTCCATTGTTGTGGAACTCAGTGTTCCATTGTTGTGGAACTAAGTGTTCCATTGTTGTGGAACTAAGTGTTCCATTGTTGTGGAACTAAGTGTTCCATTGTTGTGGAACTCAGTGTTCCATTGTTGTGGAACTAAGTGTTCCATTGTTGTGGAACTAAGTGTTCCATTGTTGTGGAACTCAGTGTTCCATTGTTGTGGAACTAAGTGTTCCATTGTTGTGGAACTAAGTGTTCCATTGTTGTGGAACTAAGTGTTCCATTGTTGTGGAACTAAGTGTTCCATTGTTGTGGAACTAAGTGTTCCATTGTTGTGGAACTAAGTGTTCCATTGTTGTGGAACTCAGTGTTCCATTGTTGTGGAACTAAGTGTTCCATTGTTGTGGAACTAAGTGTTCCATTGTTGTGGAACTCAGTGTTCCATTGTTGTGGAACTAAGTGTTCCATTGTTGTGGAACTAAGTGTTCCATTGTTGTGGAACTCAGTGTTCCATTGTTGTGGAACTAAGTGTTCCATTGTTGTGGAACTAAGTGTTCCATTGTTGTGGAACTAAGTGTTCCATTGTTGTGGAACTAAGTGTTCCATTGTTGTGGAACTAAGTGTTCCATTGTTGTGGAACTAAGTGTTCCATTGTTGTGGAACTAAGTGTTCCATTGTTGTGGAACTAAGTGTTCCATTGTTGTGGAACTAAGTGTTCCATTGTTGTGGAACTAAGTGTTCCATTGTTGTGGAACTAAGTGTTCCATTGTTGTGGAACTAAGTGTTCCATTGTTGTGGAACTAAGTGTTCCATTGTTGTGGAACTAAGTGTTCCATTGTTGTGGAACTAAGTGTTCCATTGTTGTGGAACTAAGTGTTCCATTGTTGTGGAACTAAGTGTTCCATTGTTGTGGAACTAAGTGTTCCATTGTTGTGGAACTAAGTGTTCCATTGTTGTGGAACTAAGTGTTCCATTGTTGTGGAACTAAGTGTTCCATTGTTGTGGAACTAAGTGTTCCATTGTTGTGGAACTAAGTGTTCCATTGTTGTGGAACTCAGTGTTCCATTGTTGTGGAACTAAGTGTTCCATTGTTGTGGAACTCAGTGTTCCATTGTTGTGGAACTCAGTGTTCCATTGTTGTGGAACTAAGTGTTCCATTGTTGTGGAACTAAGTGTTCCATTGTTGTGGAACTCAGTGTTCCATTGTTGTGGAACTCAGTGTTCCATTGTTGTGGAACTAAGTGTTCCATTGTTGTGGAACTAAGTGTTCCATTGTTGTGGAACTAAGTGTTCCATTGTTGTGGAACTAAGTGTTCCATTGTTGTGGAACTAAGTGTTCCATTGTTGTGGAACTAAGTGTTCCATTGTTGTGGAACTAAGTGTTCCATTGTTGTGGAACTAAGTGTTCCATTGTTGTGGAACTAAGTGTTCCATTGTTGTGGAACTAAGTGTTCCATTGTTGTGGAACTAAGTGTTCCATTGTTGTGGAACTCAGTGTTCCATTGTTGTGGAACTAAGTGTTCCATTGTTGTGGAACTAAGTGTTCCATTGTTGTGGAACTCAGTGTTCCATTGTTGTGGAACTAAGTGTTCCATTGTTGTGGAACTCAGTGTTCCATTGTTGTGGAACTCAGTGTTCCATTGTTGTGGAACTAAGTGTTCCATTGTTGTGGAACTAAGTGTTCCATTGTTGTGGAACTAAGTGTTCCATTGTTGTGGAACTCAGTGTTCCATTGTTGTGGAACTAAGTGTTCCATTGTTGTGGAACTAAGTGTTCCATTGTTGTGGAACTAAGTGTTCCATTGTTGTGGAACTAAGTGTTCCATTGTTGTGGAACTCAGTGTTCCATTGTTGTGGAACTAAGTGTTCCATTGTTGTGGAACTAAGTGTTCCATTGTTGTGGAACTAAGTGTTCCATTGTTGTGGAACTAAGTGTTCCATTGTTGTGGAACTAAGTGTTCCATTGTTGTGGAACTAAGTGTTCCATTGTTGTGGAACTAAGTGTTCCATTGTTGTGGAACTAAGTGTTCCATTGTTGTGGAACTAAGTGTTCCATTGTTGTGGAACTAAGTGTTCCATTGTTGTGGAACTAAGTGTTCCATTGTTGTGGAACTAAGTGTTCCATTGTTGTGGAACTCAGTGTTCCATTGTTGTGGAACTAAGTGTTCCATTGTTGTGGAACTAAGTGTTCCATTGTTGTGGAACTAAGTGTTCCATTGTTGTGGAACTAAGTGTTCCATTGTTGTGGAACTAAGTGTTCCATTGTTGTGGAACTCAGTGTTCCATTGTTGTGGAACTCAGTGTTCCATTGTTGTGGAACTAAGTGTTCAATTGTTGTGGAACTAAGTGTTCCATTGTTGTGGAACTAAGTGTTCCATTGTTGTGGAACTAAGTGTTCCATTGTTGTGGAACTAAGTGTTCCATTGTTGTGGAACTCAGTGTTCCATTGTTGTGGAACTCAGTGTTCCATTGTTGTGGAACTAAGTGTTCCATTGTTGTGGAACTAAGTGTTCCATTGTTGTGGAACTAAGTGTTCCATTGTTGTGGAACTAAGTGTTCCATTGTTGTGGAACTAAGTGTTCCATTGTTGTGGAACTAAGTGTTCCATTGTTGTGGAACTAAGTGTTCCATTGTTGTGGAACTCAGTGTTCCATTGTTGTGGAACTCAGTGTTCCATTGTTGTGGAACTCAGTGTTCCATTGTTGTGGAACTAAGTGTTCCATTGTTGTGGAACTCAGTGTTCCATTGTTGTGGAACTAAGTGTTCCATTGTTGTGGAACTAAGTGTTCCATTGTTGTGGAACTAAGTGTTCCATTGTTGTGGAACTAAGTGTTCCATTGTTGTGGAACTAAGTGTTCCATTGTTGTGGAACTAAGTGTTCCATTGTTGTGGAACTAAGTGTTCCATTGTTGTGGAACTAAGTGTTCCATTGTTGTGGAACTCAGTGTTCCATTGTTGTGGAACTAAGTGTTCCATTGTTGTGGAACTAAGTGTTCCATTGTTGTGGAACTAAGTGTTCCATTGTTGTGGAACTAAGTGTTCCATTGTTGTGGAACTAAGTGTTCCATTGTTGTGGAACTAAGTGTTCCATTGTTGTGGAACTAAGTGTTCCATTGTTGTGGAACTAAGTGTTCCATTGTTGTGGAACTAAGTGTTCCATTGTTGTGGAACTAAGTGTTCCATTGTTGTGGAACTAAGTGTTCCATTGTTGTGGAACTAAGTGTTCCATTGTTGTGGAACTCAGTGTTCCATTGTTGTGGAACTCAGTGTTCCATTGTTGTGGAACTAAGTGTTCCATTGTTGTGGAACTAAGTGTTCCATTGTTGTGGAACTAAGTGTTCCATTGATGTGGAACTCAGTGTTCCATTGTTGTGGAACTAAGTGTTCCATTGTTGTGGAACTAAGTGTTCCATTGTTGTGGAACTAAGTGTTCCATTGTTGTGGAACTAAGTGTTCCATTGTTGTGGAACTAAGTGTTCCATTGTTGTGGAACTAAGTGTTCCATTGTTGTGGAACTAAGTGTTCCATTGTTGTGGAACTAAGTGTTCCATTGTTGTGGAACTAAGTGTTCCATTGTTGTGGAACTAAGTGTTGCCATTGTTGTGGAACTAAGTGTTCCATTGTTGTGGAACTAAGTGTTCCATTGTTGTGGAACTAAGTGTTCCATTGTTGTGGAACTAAGTGTTCCATTGTTGTGGAACTAAGTGTTCCATTGTTGTGGAACTAAGTGTTCCATTGTTGTGGAACTAAGTGTTCCATTGTTGTGGAACTAAGTGTTCCATTGTTGTGGAACTAAGTGTTCCATTGTTGTGGAACTAAGTGTTCCATTGTTGTGGAACTAAGTGTTCCATTGTTGTGGAACTAAGTGTTCCATTGTTGTGGAACTAAGTGTTCCATTGTTGTGGAACTAAGTGTTCCATTGTTGTGGAACTAAGTGTTCCATTGTTGTGGAGCTAAGTGTTCCATTGTTGTGGAACTAAGTGTTCCATTGTTGTGGAACTAAGTGTTCCATTGTTGTGGAACTCAGTGTTCCATTGTTGTGGAACTAAGTGTTCCATTGTTGTGGAACTAAGTGTTCCATTGTTGTGGAACTAAGTGTTCCATTGTTGTGGAACTAAGTGTTCCATTGTTGTGGAACTAAGTGTTCCATTGTTGTGGAACTAAGTGTTCCATTGTTGTGGAACTAAGTGTTCCATTGTTGTGGAACTAAGTGTTCCATTGTTGTGGAACTAAGTGTTCCATTGTTGTGGAACTAAGTGTTCCATTGTTGTGGAACTAAGTGTTCCATTGTTGTGGAACTAAGTGTTCCATTGTTGTGGAACTAAGTGTTCCATTGTTGTGGAACTAAGTGTTCCATTGTTGTGGAACTAAGTGTTCCATTGTTGTGGAACTAAGTGTTCCATTGTTGTGGAACTAAGTGTTCCATTGTTGTGGAACTAAGTGTTCCATTGTTGTGGAACTAAGTGTTCCATTGTTGTGGAACTAAGTGTTCCATTGTTGTGGAACTAAGTGTTCCATTGTTGTGGAACTAAGTGTTCCATTGTTGTGGAACTAAGTGTTCCATTGTTGTGGAACTAAGTGTTCCATTGTTGTGGAACTAAGTGTTCCATTGTTGTGGAACTAAGTGTTCCATTGTTGTGGAACTAAGTGTTCCATTGTTGTGGAACTAAGTGTTCCATTGTTGTGGAACTCAGTGTTCCATTGTTGTGGAACTAAGTGTTCCATTGTTGTGGAACTCAGTGTTCCATTGTTGTGGAACTAAGTGTTCCATTGTTGTGGAACTAAGTGTTCCATTGTTGTGGAACTAAGTGTTCCATTGTTGTGGAACTCAGTGTTCCATTGTTGTGGAACTCAGTGTTCCATTGTTGTGGAACTAAGTGTTCAATTGTTGTGGAACTAAGTGTTCCATTGTTGTGGAACTATTGTTGTGGAACCATTGTTGTGGAACTAAGTGTTCCATTTTTGTGGAACTCAGTGTTCCATTGTTGTGGAACTCAGTGTTCCATTGTTGTGGAACTAAGTGTTCCATTGTTGTGGAACTCAGTGTTCCATTGTTGTGGAACTCAGTGTTCCATTGTTGTGGAACTAAGTGTTCCATTGTTGTGGAACTAAGTGTTCCATTGTTGTGGAACTAAGTGTTCCATTGATGTGGAACTCAGTGTTCCATTGTTGTGGAACTAAATGTTCCATTGTTGTGGAACTCAGTGTTCCATTGTTGTGGAACTAAGTGTTCCATTCTTGTGGAACTAAGTGTTCCATTGTTGTGGAACTAAGTGTTCCATTGTTGTGGAGCTAAGTGTTCCATTGTTGTGGAACTAAGTGTTCCATTGTTGTGGAACTAAGTGTTCCATTGTTGTGGAACTCAGTGTTCCATTGTTGTGGAACTAAGTGTTCCATTGTTGTGGAACTAAGTGTTCCATTGTTGTGGAACTAAGTGTTCCATTGTTGTGGAACTAAGTGTTCCATTGTTGTGGAACTAAGTGTTCCATTGTTGTGGAACTAAGTGTTCCATTGTTGTGGAACTAAGTGTTCCATTGTTGTGGAACTAAGTGTTCCATTGTTGTGGAACTAAGTGTTCCATTGTTGTGGAACTAAGTGTTCCATTGTTGTGGAACTAAGTGTTCCATTGTTGTGGAACTAAGTGTTCTATTGTTGTGGAACTAAGTGTTCCATTGTTGTGGAACTAAGTGTTCCATTGTTGTGGAACTAAGTGTTCCATTGTTGTGGAACTCAGTGTTCCATTGTTGTGGAGCTAAGTGTTCCATTGTTGTGGAACTAAGTGTTCCATTGTTGTGGAACTAAGTGTTCCATTGTTGTGGAACTCAGTGTTCCATTGTTGTGGAACTAAGTGTTCCATTGTTGTGGAACTAAGTGTTCCATTGTTGTGGAACTAAGTGTTCCATTGTTGTGGAACTAAGTGTTCCATTGTTGTGGAACTAAGTGTTCCATTGTTGTGGAACTAAGTGTTCCATTGTTGTGGAACTAAGTGTTCCATTGTTGTGGAACTCAGTGTTCCATTGTTGTGGAACTCAGTGTTCCATTGTTGTGGAACTAAGTGTTCCATTGTTGTGGAACTAAGTGTTCCATTGTTGTGGAACTCAGTGTTCCATTGTTGTGGAACTCAGTGTTCCATTGTTGTGGAACTAAGTGTTCCATTGTTGTGGAACTAAGTGTTCCATTGTTGTGGAACTAAGTGTTCCATTGTTGTGGAACTAAGTGTTCCATTGTTGTGGAACTAAGTGTTCCATTGTTGTGGAACTCAGTGTTCCATTGTTGTGGAACTAAGTGTTCCATTGTTGTGGAACTCAGTGTTCCATTGTTGTGGAACTAAGTGTTCCATTGTTGTGGAATTAAGTGTTCCATTGTTGTGGAACTAAGTGTTCCATTGTTGTGGAACTAAGTGTTCTATTGTTGTGGAACTAAGTGTTCCATTGTTGTGGAACTAAGTGTTCCATTGTTGTGGAACTCAGTGTTCCATTGTTGTGGAACTAAGTGTTCCATTGTTGTGGAACTAAGTGTTCCATTGTTGTGGAACTCAGTGTTCCATTGTTGTGGAACTAAGTGTTCCATTGTTGTGGAACTAAGTGTTCCATTGTTGTGGAACTAAGTGTTCCATTGTTGTGGAACTAAGTGTTCCATTGTTGTGGAACTAAGTGTTCCATTGTTGTGGAACTCAGTGTTCCATTGTTGTGGAACTAAGTGTTCCATTGTTGTGGAACTAAGTGTTCCATTGTTGTGGAACTAAGTGTTCCATTGTTGTGGAACTAAGTGTTCCATTGTTGTGGAACTCAGTGTTCCATTGTTGTGGAACTAAGTGTTCCATTGTTGTGGAACTAAGTGTTCCATTGTTGTGGAACTAAGTGTTCCATTGTTGTGGAACTAAGTGTTCCATTGTTGTGGAACTAAGTGTTCCATTGTTGTGGAACTAAGTGTTCCATTGTTGTGGAACTCAGTGTTCCATTGTTGTGGAACTAAGTGTTCCATTGTTGTGGAACTAAGTGTTCCATTGTTGTGGAACTAAGTGTTCCATTGTTGTGGAACTAAGTGTTCCATTGTTGTGGAACTCAGTGTTCCATTGTTGTGGAACTAAGTGTTCCATTGTTGTGGAACTAAGTGTTCCATTGTTGTGGAACTAAGTGTTCCATTGTTGTGGAACTAAGTGTTCCATTGTTGTGGAACTCAGTGTTCCATTGTTGTGGAACTAAGTGTTCCATTGTTGTGGAACTAAGTGTTCCATTGTTGTGGAACTAAGTGTTCCATTGTTGTGGAACTAAGTGTTCCATTGTTGTGGAACTAAGTGTTCCATTGTTGTGGAACTCAGTGTTCCATTGTTGTGGAACTAAGTGTTCCATTGTTGTGGAACTAAGTGTTCCATTGTTGTGGAACTAAGTGTTCCATTGTTGTGGAACTAAGTGTTCCATTGTTGTGGAACTCAGTGTTCCATTGTTGTGGAACTAAGTGTTCCATTGTTGTGGAACTAAGTGTTCCATTGTTGTGGAACTAAGTGTTCCATTGTTGTGGAACTAAGTGTTCCATTGTTGTGGAACTAAGTGTTCCATTGTTGTGGAACTAAGTGTTCCATTGTTGTGGAACTAAGTGTTCCATTGTTGTGGAACTCAAGTGTTCCATTGTTGTGGAACTAAGTGTTCCATTGTTGTGGAACTAAGTGTTCCATTGTTGTGGAACTAAGTGTTCCATTGTTGTGGAACTAAGTGTTCCATTGTTGTGGAACTAAGTGTTCCATTGTTGTGGAACTAAGTGTTCCATTGTTGTGGAACTAAGTGTTCCATTGTTGTGGAACTAAGTGTTCCATTGTTGTGGAACTAAGTGTTCCATTGTTGTGGAACTAAGTGTTCCATTGTTGTGGAACTAAGTGTTCCATTGTTGTGGAACTCAGTGTTCCATTGTTGTGGAACTAAGTGTTCCATTGTTGTGGAACTAAGTGTTCCATTGTTGTGGAACTAAGTGTTCCATTGTTGTGGAACTCAGTGTTCCATTGTTGTGGAACTCAGTGTTCCATTGTTGTGGAACTAAGTGTTCCATTGTTGTGGAACTAAGTGTTCCATTGTTGTGGAACTAAGTGTTCCATTGTTGTGGAACTCAGTGTTCCATTGTTGTGGAACTAAGTGTTCCATTGTTGTGGAACTAAGTGTTCCATTGTTGTGGAACTAAGTGTTCCATTGTTGTGGAACTAAGTGTTCCATTGTTGTGGAACTAAGTGTTCCATTGTTGTGGAACTAAGTGTTCCATTGTTGTGGAACTAAGTGTTCCATTGTTGTGGAACTAAGTGTTCCATTGTTGTGGAACTAAGTGTTCCATTGTTGTGGAACTAAGTGTTCCATTGTTGTGGAACTAAGTGTTCCATTGTTGTGGAACTCAGTGTTCCATTGTTGTGGAACTCAGTGTTCCATTGTTGTGGAACTAAGTGTTCCATTGTTGTGGAACTAAGTGTTCCATTGTTGTGGAACTAAGTGTTCCATTGTTGTGGAACTAAGTGTTCCATTGTTGTGGAACTAAGTGTTCCATTGTTGTGGAACTAAGTGTTCCATTGTTGTGGAACTAAGTGTTCCATTGTTGTGGAACTCAGTGTTCCATTGTTGTGGAACTCAGTGTTCCATTGTTGTGGAACTAAGTGTTCCATTGTTGTGGAACTAAGTGTTCCATTGTTGTGGAACTAAGTGTTCCATTGTTGTGGAACTAAGTGTTCCATTGTTGTGGAACTAAGTGTTCCATTGTTGTGGAACTAAGTGTTCCATTGTTGTGGAACTAAGTGTTCCATTGTTGTGGAACTCAGTGTTCCATTGTTGTGGAACTAAGTGTTCCATTGTTGTGGAACTCAGTGTTCCATTGTTGTGGAACTAAGTGTTCCATTGTTGTGGAACTAAGTGTTCCATTGTTGTGGAACTCAGTGTTCCATTGTTGTGGAACTCAGTGTTCCATTGTTGTGGAACTAAGTGTTCCATTGTTGTGGAACTAAGTGTTCCATTGTTGTGGAACTAAGTGTTCCATTGTTGTGGAACTAAGTGTTCCATTGTTGTGGAACTAAGTGTTCCATTGTTGTGGAACTAAGTGTTCCATTGTTGTGGAACTAAGTGTTCCATTGTTGTGGAACTAAGTGTTCCATTGTTGTGGAACTAAGTGTTCCATTGTTGTGGAACTAAGTGTTCCATTGTTGTGGAACTCAGTGTTCCATTGTTGTGGAACTAAGTGTTCCATTGTTGTGGAACTAAGTGTTCCATTGTTGTGGAACTAAGTGTTCCATTGTTGTGGAACTAAGTGTTCCATTGTTGTGGAACTAAGTGTTCCATTGTTGTGGAACTCAGTGTTCCATTGTTGTGGAACTAAGTGTTCCATTGTTGTGGAACTAAGTGTTCCATTGTTGTGGAACTAAGTGTTCCATTGTTGTGGAACTAAGTGTTCCATTGTTGTGGAACTAAGTGTTCCATTGTTGTGGAACTAAGTGTTCCATTGTTGTGGAACTAAGTGTTCCATTGTTGTGGAACTAAGTGTTCCATTGTTGTGGAACTAAGTGTTCCATTGTTGTGGAACTAAGTGTTCCATTGTTGTGGAACTAAGTGTTCCATTGTTGTGGAACTAAGTGTTCCATTGTTGTGGAACTAAGTGTTCCATTGTTGTGGAACTAAGTGTTCCATTGTTGTGGAACTAAGTGTTCCATTGTTGTGGAACTCAGTGTTCCATTGTTGTGGAACTAAGTGTTCCATTGTTGTGGAACTAAGTGTTCCATTGTTGTGGAACTAAGTGTTCCATTGTTGTGGAACTCAGTGTTCCATTGTTGTGGAACTAAGTGTTCCATTGTTGTGGAACTAAGTGTTCCATTGTTGTGGAACTAAGTGTTCCATTGTTGTGGAACTAAGTGTTCCATTGTTGTGGAACTAAGTGTTCCATTGTTGTGGAACTAAGTGTTCCATTGTTGTGGAACTAAGTGTTCCATTGTTGTGGAACTAAGTGTTCCATTGTTGTGGAACTCAGTGTTCCATTGTTGTGGAACTCAGTGTTCCATTGTTGTGGAACTCAGTGTTCCATTGTTGTGGAACTAAGTGTTCCATTGTTGTGGAACTAAGTGTTCCATTGTTGTGGAACTAAGTGTTCCATTGTTGTGGAACTAAGTGTTCCATTGTTGTGGAACTAAGTGTTCCATTGTTGTGGAACTAAGTGTTCCATTGTTGTGGAACTAAGTGTTCCATTGTTGTGGAACTAAGTGTTCCATTGTTGTGGAACTCAGTGTTCCATTGTTGTGGAACTAAGTGTTCCATTGTTGTGGAACTCAGTGTTCCATTGTTGTGGAACTAAGTGTTCCATTGTTGTGGAACTAAGTGTTCCATTGTTGTGGAACTAAGTGTTCCATTGTTGTGGAACTAAGTGTTCCATTGTTGTGGAACTAAGTGTTCCATTGTTGTGGAACTAAGTGTTCCATTGTTGTGGAACTAAGTGTTCCATTGTTGTGGAACTAAGTGTTCCATTGTTGTGGAACTAAGTGTTCCATTGTTGTGGAACTAAGTGTTCCATTGTTGTGGAACTAAGTGTTCCATTGTTGTGGAACTAAGTGTTCCATTGTTGTGGAACTCAGTGTTCCATTGTTGTGGAACTAAGTGTTCCATTGTTGTGGAACTAAGTGTTCCATTGTTGTGGAACTAAGTGTTCCATTGTTGTGGAACTAAGTGTTCCATTGTTGTGGAACTAAGTGTTCCATTGTTGTGGAACTAAGTGTTCCATTGTTGTGGAACTAAGTGTTCCATTGTTGTGGAACTAAGTGTTCCATTGTTGTGGAACTAAGTGTTCCATTGTTGTGGAACTAAGTGTTCCATTGTTGTGGAACTAAGTGTTCCATTGTTGTGGAACTAAGTGTTCCATTGTTGTGGAACTAAGTGTTCCATTGTTGTGGAACTAAGTGTTCCATTGTTGTGGAACTAAGTGTTCCATTGTTGTGGAACTAAGTGTTCCATTGTTGTGGAACTAAGTGTTCCATTGTTGTGGAACTAAGTGTTCCATTGTTGTGGAACTAAGTGTTCCATTGTTGTGGAACTCAGTGTTCCATTGTTGTGGAACTAAGTGTTCCATTGTTGTGGAACTAAGTGTTCCATTGTTGTGGAACTAAGTGTTCCATTGTTGTGGAACTCAGTGTTCCATTGTTGTGGAACTCAGTGTTCCATTGTTGTGGAACTAAGTGTTCCATTGTTGTGGAACTCAGTGTTCCATTGTTGTGGAACTAAGTGTTCCATTGTTGTGGAACTAAGTGTTCCATTGTTGTGGAACTAAGTGTTCCATTGTTGTGGAACTAAGTGTTCCATTGTTGTGGAACTAAGTGTTCCATTGTTGTGGAACTAAGTGTTCCATTGTTGTGGAACTCAGTGTTCCATTGTTGTGGAACTAAGTGTTCCATTGTTGTGGAACTCAGTGTTCCATTGTTGTGGAACTAAGTGTTCCATTGTTGTGGAACTCAGTGTTCCATTGTTGTGGAACTAAGTGTTCCATTGTTGTGGAACTAAGTGTTCCATTGTTGTGGAACTAAGTGTTCCATTGTTGTGGAACTCAGTGTTCCATTGTTGTGGAACTCAGTGTTCCATTGTTGTGGAACTAAGTGTTCCATTGTTGTGGAACTAAGTGTTCCATTGTTGTGGAACTAAGTGTTCCATTGTTGTGGAACTCAGTGTTCCATTGTTGTGGAACTAAGTGTTCCATTGTTGTGGAACTAAGTGTTCCATTGTTGTGGAACTAAGTGTTCCATTGTTGTGGAACTAAGTGTTCCATTGTTGTGGAACTAAGTGTTCCATTGTTGTGGAACTCAGTGTTCCATTGTTGTGGAACTAAGTGTTCCATTGTTGTGGAACTAAGTGTTCCATTGTTGTGGAACTAAGTGTTCCATTGTTGTGGAACTCAGTGTTCCATTGTTGTGGAACTAAGTGTTCCATTGTTGTGGAACTAAGTGTTCCATTGTTGTGGAACTAAGTGTTCCATTGTTGTGGAACTAAGTGTTCCATTGTTGTGGAACTAAGTGTTCCATTGTTGTGGAACTCAGTGTTCCATTGTTGTGGAACTCAGTGTTCCATTGTTGTGGAACTAAGTGTTCCATTGTTGTGGAACTAAGTGTTCCATTGTTGTGGAACTAAGTGTTCCATTGTTGTGGAACTAAGTGTTCCATTGTTGTGGAACTAAGTGTTCCATTGTTGTGGAACTCAGTGTTCCATTGTTGTGGAACTAAGTGTTCCATTGTTGTGGAACTAAGTGTTCCATTGTTGTGGAACTAAGTGTTCCATTGTTGTGGAACTAAGTGTTCCATTGTTGTGGAACTAAGTGTTCCATTGTTGTGGAACTAAGTGTTCCATTGTTGTGGAACTCAGTGTTCCATTGTTGTGGAACTAAGTGTTCCATTGTTGTGGAACTAAGTGTTCCATTGTTGTGGAACTCAGTGTTCCATTGTTGTGGAACTAAGTGTTCCATTGTTGTGGAACTCAGTGTTCCATTGTTGTGGAACTAAGTGTTCCATTGTTGTGGAACTAAGTGTTCCATTGTTGTGGAACTAAGTGTTCCATTGTTGTGGAACTAAGTGTTCCATTGTTGTGGAACTAAGTGTTCCATTGTTGTGGAACTAAGTGTTCCATTGTTGTGGAACTAAGTGTTCCATTGTTGTGGAACTCAGTGTTCCATTGTTGTGGAACTCAGTGTTCCATTGTTGTGGAACTAAGTGTTCCATTGTTGTGGAACTAAGTGTTCCATTGTTGTGGAACTAAGTGTTCCATTGTTGTGGAACTCAGTGTTCCATTGTTGTGGAACTCAGTGTTCCATTGTTGTGGAACTAAGTGTTCCATTGTTGTGGAACTCAGTGTTCCATTGTTGTGGAACTAAGTGTTCCATTGTTGTGGAACTCAGTGTTCCATTGTTGTGGAACTAAGTGTTCCATTGTTGTGGAACTAAGTGTTCCATTGTTGTGGAACTAAGTGTTCCATTGTTGTGGAACTAAGTGTTCCATTGTTGTGGAACTAAGTGTTCCATTGTTGTGGAACTAAGTGTTCCATTGTTGTGGAACTAAGTGTTCCATTGTTGTGGAACTAAGTGTTCCATTGTTGTGGAACTAAGTGTTCCATTGTTGTGGAACTAAGTGTTCCATTGTTGTGGAACTAAGTGTTCCATTGTTGTGGAACTAAGTGTTCCATTGTTGTGGAACTAAGTGTTCCATTGTTGTGGAACTAAGTGTTCCATTGTTGTGGAACTCAGTGTTCCATTGTTGTGGAACTCAGTGTTCCATTGTTGTGGAACTAAGTGTTCCATTGTTGTGGAACTAAGTGTTCCATTGTTGTGGAACTAAGTGTTCAATTGTTGTGGAACTAAGTGTTCCATTGTTGTGGAACTAAGTGTTCCATTGTTGTGGAACTAAGTGTTCCATTGTTGTGGAACTAAGTGTTCCATTGTTGTGGAACTAAGTGTTCCATTGTTGTGGAACTAAGTGTTCCATTGTTGTGGAACTCAGTGTTCCATTGTTGTGGAACTAAGTGTTCCATTGTTGTGGAACTAAGTGTTCCATTGTTGTGGAACTAAGTGTTCCATTGTTGTGGAACTCAGTGTTCCATTGTTGTGGAACTAAGTGTTCCATTGTTGTGGAACTAAGTGTTCCATTGTTGTGGAACTAAGTGTTCCATTGTTGTGGAACTAAGTGTTCCATTGTTGTGGAACTCAGTGTTCCATTGTTGTGGAACTAGGTGTTCCATTGTTGTGGAACTAAGTGTTCCATTGTTGTGGAACTAAGTGTTCCATTGATGTGGAACTCAGTGTTCCATTGTTGTGGAACTAAGTGTTCCATTGTGGTGGAACTAAGTGTTCCATTGTTGTGGAACTCAGTGTTCCATTGTTGTGGAACTAAGTGTTCCATTGTTGTGGAACTCAGTGTTCCATTGTTGTGGAACTAAGTGTTCCATTGTTGTGGAACTAAGTGTTCCATTGTTGTGGAACTAAGTGTTCCATTGTTGTGGAACTAAGTGTTCCATTGTTGTGGAACTAAGTGTTCCATTGTTGTGGAACTAAGTGTTCCATTGTTGTGGAACTAAGTGTTCCATTGTTGTGGAACTAAGTGTTCCATTGTTGTGGAACTAAGTGTTCCATTGTTGTGGAACTAAGTGTTCCATTGTTGTGGAACTAAGTGTTCAATTGTTGTGGAACTAAGTGTTCCATTGTTGTGGAACTAAGTGTTCCATTGTTGTGGAACTAAGTGTTCTATTGTTGTGGAACTAAGTGTTCCATTGTTGTGGAACTCAGTGTTCCATTGTTGTGGAACTAAGTGTTCCATTGTTGTGGAACTAAGTGTTCCATTGTTGTGGAACTAAGTGTTCCATTGTTGTGGAACTAAGTGTTCCATTGTTGTGGAACTAAGTGTTCAATTGTTGTGGAACTCAGTGTTCCATTGTTGTGGAACTAAGTGTTCCATTGTTGTGGAACTAAGTGTTCCATTGTTGTGGAACTAAGTGTTCCATTGTTGTGGAACTCAGTGTTCCATTGTTGTGGAACTAAGTGTTCCATTGTTGTGGAACTAAGTGTTCCATTGTTGTGGAACTAAGTGTTCCATTGTTGTGGAACTAAGTGTTCCATTGTTGTGGAACTAAGTGTTCCATTGTTGTGGAACTCAGTGTTCCATTGTTGTGGAACTCAGTGTTCCATTGTTGTGGAACTAAGTGTTCCATTGTTGTGGGACTAAGTGTTCCATTGTTGTGGAACTAAGTGTTCCATTGTTGTGGAACTAAGTGTTCCATTGTTGTGGAACTCAGTGTTCCATTGTTGTGGAACTCAGTGTTCCATTGTTGTGGAACTAAGTGTTCCATTGTTGTGGAACTAAGTGTTCCATTGTTGTGGAACTAAGTGTTCCATTGTTGTGGAACTCAGTGTTCCATTGTTGTGGAACTAAGTGTTCCATTGTTGTGGAACTAAGTGTTCCATTGTTGTGGAACTAAGTGTTCCATTGTTGTGGAACTAAGTGTTCCATTGTTGTGGAACTAAGTGTTCCATTGTTGTGGAACTAAGTGTTCCATTGTTGTGGAACTAAGTGTTCCATTGTTGTGGAACTAAGTGTTCCATTGTTGTGGAACTAAGTGTTCCATTGTTGTGGAACTAAGTGTTCCATTGTTGTGGAACTAAGTGTTCCATTGTTGTGGAACTCAGTGTTCCATTGTTGTGGAACTAAGTGTTCCATTGTTGTGGAACTAAGTGTTCCATTGTTGTGGAACTAAGTGTTCCATTGTTGTGGAACTAAGTGTTCCATTGTTGTGGAACTAAGTGTTCCATTGTTGTGGAACTCAGTGTTCCATTGTTGTGGAACTAAGTGTTCCATTGTGGTGGAACTAAGTGTTCCATTGTTGTGGAACTAAGTGTTCCATTGTTGTGGAACTAAGTGTTCCATTGTTGTGGAACTAAGTGTTCCATTGTTGTGGAACTAAGTGTTCCATTGTTGTGGAACTAAGTGTTCCATTGTTGTGGAACTAAGTGTTCCATTGTTGTGGAACTCAGTGTTCCATTGTTGTGGAACTAAGTGTTCCATTGTTGTGGAACTAAGTGTTCCATTGTTGTGGAACTAAGTGTTCCATTGTTGTGGAACTCAGTGTTCCATTGTTGTGGAACTAAGTGTTCCATTGTTGTGGAACTAAGTGTTCCATTGTTGTGGAACTAAGTGTTCCATTGTTGTGGAACTAAGTGTTCCATTGTTGTGGAACTCAGTGTTCCATTGTTGTGGAACTAAGTGTTCAATTGTTGTGCAATTCAGTGTTCCATTGTTGTGGAACTAAGTGTTCCATTGTTGTGGAACTAAGTGTTCTATTGTTGTGGAACTAAGTGTTCCATTGTTGTGGAACTCAGTGTTCCATTGTTGTGGAACTCAGTGTTCCATTGTTGTGGAACTCAGTGTTCCATTGTTGTGGAACTCAGTGTTCCATTGTTGTGGAACTAAGTGTTCCATTGTTGTGGAACTCAGTGTTCCATTGTTGTGGAACTAAGTGTTCCATTGTTGTGGAACTAAGTGTTCCATTGTTGTGGAACTAAGTGTTCCATTGTTGTGGAACTAAGTGTTCCATTGTTGTGGAACTAAGTGTTCCATTGTTGTGGAACTAAGTGTTCCATTGTTGTGGAACTAAGTGTTCCATTGTTGTGGAACTAAGTGTTCCATTGTTGTGGAACTCAGTGTTCCATTGTTGTGGAACTAAGTGTTCCATTGTTGTGGAACTCAGTGTTCCATTGTTGTGGAACTCAGTGTTCCATTGTTGTGGAACTAAGTGTTCCATTGTTGTGGAACTCAGTGTTCCATTGTTGTGGAACTAAGTGTTCCATTGTTGTGGAACTAAGTGTTCCATTGTTGTGGAACTAAGTGTTCCATTGTTGTGGAACTCAGTGTTCCATTGTTGTGGAACTAAGTGTTCCATTGTTGTGGAACTCAGTGTTCCATTGTTGTGGAACTAAGTGTTCCATTGTTGTGGAACTAAGTGTTCCATTGTTGTGGAACTCAGTGTTCCATTGTTGTGGAACTAAGTGTTCCATTGTTGTGGAACTAAGTGTTCCATTGTTGTGGAACTAAGTGTTCCATTGATGTGGAACTAAGTGTTCCATTGTTGTGGAACTAAGTGTTCCATTGTTGTGGAACTAAGTGTTCCATTGTTGTGGAACTCAGTGTTCCATTGTTGTGGAACTCAGTGTTCCATTGTTGTGGAACTAAGTGTTCCATTGTTGTGGAACTAAGTGTTCCATTGTTGTGGAACTAAGTGTTCCATTGTTGTGGAACTAAGTGTTCCATTGTTGTGGAACTCAGTGTTCCATTGTTGTGGAACTAAGTGTTCAATTGTTGTGGAACTAAGTGTTCCATTGTTGTGGAACTAAGTGTTCCATTGTTGTGGAACTCAGTGTTCCATTGTTGTGGAACTAAGTGTTCCATTGTTGTGGAACTCAGTGTTCCATTGTTGTGGAACTAAGTGTTCCATTGTTGTGGAACTAAGTGTTCCATTGTTGTGGAACTCAGTGTTCCATTGTTGTAGAACTCAGTGTTCAATTGTTGTGCAATTCAGTGTTCCATTGTTGTGGAACTAAGTGTTCCATTGTTGTGGAACTAAGTGTTCCATTGTTGTGGAACTAAGTGTTCCATTGTTGTGGAACTCAGTGTTCCATTGTTGTGGAACTAAGTGTTCCATTGTTGTGGAACTCAGTGTTCCATTGTTGTGGAACTAAGTGTTCCATTGTTGTGGAACTAAGTGTTCCATTGTTGTGGAACTAAGTGTTCCATTGTTGTGGAACTCAGTGTTCCATTGTTGTGGAACTAAGTGTTCCATTGTTGTGGAACTCAGTGTTCCATTGTTGTGGAACTAAGTGTTCCATTGTTGTGGAACTAAGTGTTCCATTGTTGTGGAACTCAGTGTTCCATTGTTGTGGAACTAGGTGTTCCATTGTTGTGGAACTAAGTGTTCCATTGTTGTGGAACTAAGTGTTCCATTGATGTGGAACTCAGTGTTCCATTGTTGTGGAACTAAGTGTTCCATTGTTGTGGAACTAAGTGTTCCATTGTTGTGGAACTCAGTGTTCCATTGTTGTGGAACTCAGTGTTCCATTGTTGTGGAACTCAGTGTTCCATTGTTGTGGAACTAAGTGTTCCATTGTTGTGGAACTCAGTGTTCCATTGTTGTGGAACTAAGTGTTCCATTGTTGTGGAACTCAGTGTTCCATTGTTGTGGAACTAAGTGTTCAATTGTTGTGGAACTAAGTGTTCCATTGTTGTGGAACTAAGTGTTCCATTGTTGTGGAACTCAGTGTTCCATTGTTGTGGAACTAAGTGTTCCATTGTTGTGGAACTCAGTGTTCCATTGTTGTGGAACTAAGTGTTCAATTGTTGTGGAACTAAGTGTTCCATTGTTGTGGAACTAAGTGTTCCATTGTTGTGGAACTAAGTGTTCTATTGTTGTGGAACTAAGTGTTCCATTGTTGTGGAACTAAGTGTTCCATTGTTGTGGAACTCAGTGTTCCATTGTTGTGGAACTAAGTGTTCCATTGTTGTGGAACTAAGTGTTCCATTGTTGTGGAACTCAGTGTTCCATTGTTGTGGAACTAAGTGTTCCATTGTTGTGGAACTAAGTGTTCCATTGTTGTGGAACTAAGTGTTCCATTGTTGTGGAACTAAGTGTTCCATTGTTGTGGAACTAAGTGTTCCATTGTTGTGGAACTCAGTGTTCCATTGTTGTGGAATTCAGTGTTCCATTGTTGTGGAACTAAGTGTTCCATTGTTGTGGAACTAAGTGTTCCATTGTTGTGGAACTAAGTGTTCCATTGTTGTGGAACTAAGTGTTCCATTGTTGTGGAACTAAGTGTTCCATTGTTGTGGAACTCAGTGTTCCATTGTTGTGGAACTAAGTGTTCCATTGTTGTGGAACTAAGTGTTCCATTGTTGTGGAACTAAGTGTTCCATTGTTGTGGAACTAAGTGTTCCATTGTTGTGGAACTAAGTGTTCCATTGTTGTGGAACTCAGTGTTCCATTGTTGTGGAACTAAGTGTTCCATTGTTGTGGAACTAAGTGTTCCATTGTTGTGGAACTAAGTGTTCCATTGTTGTGGAACTAAGTGTTCCATTGTTGTGGAACTAAGTGTTCCATTGTTGTGGAACTAAGTGTTCCATTGTTGTGGAACTAAGTGTTCCATTGTTGTGGAACTAAGTGTTCCATTGTTGTGGAACTAAGTGTTCCATTGTTGTGGAACTCAGTGTTCCATTGTTGTGGAACTAAGTGTTCCATTGTTGTGGAACTCAGTGTTCCATTGTTGTGGAACTCAGTGTTCCATTGTTGTGGAACTCAGTGTTCCATTGTTGTGGAACTAAGTGTTCCATTGTTGTGGAACTCAGTGTTCCATTGTTGTGGAACTAAGTGTTCCATTGTTGTGGAACTCAGTGTTCCATTGTTGTGGAACTAAGTGTTCCATTGTTGTGGAACTAAGTGTTCCATTGTTGTGGAACTAAGTGTTCCATTGTTGTGGAACTAAGTGTTCCATTGTTGTGGAACTAAGTGTTCCATTGTTGTGGAACTAAGTGTTCCATTGTTGTGGAACTAAGTGTTCCATTGTTGTGGAACTAAGTGTTCCATTGTTGTGGAACTAAGTGTTCCATTGTTGTGGAACTAAGTGTTCCATTGTTGTGGAACTAAGTGTTCCATTGTTGTGGAACTAAGTGTTCCATTGTTGTGGAACTAAGTGTTCCATTGTTGTGGAACTAAGTGTTCCATTGTTGTGGAACTAAGTGTTCCATTGTTGTGGAACTAAGTGTTCCATTGTTGTGGAACTAAGTGTTCCATTGTTGTGGAACTAAGTGTTCCATTGTTGTGGAACTAAGTGTTCCATTGTTGTGGAACTAAGTGTTCCATTGTTGTGGAACTAAGTGTTCCATTGTTGTGGAACTAAGTGTTCCATTGTTGTGGAACTAAGTGTTCCATTGTTGTGGAACTAAGTGTTCCATTGTTGTGGAACTAAGTGTTCCATTGTTGTGGAACTAAGTGTTCCATTGTTGTGGAACTAAGTGTTCCATTGTTGTGGAACTAAGTGTTCCATTGTTGTGGAACTCAGTGTTCCATTGTTGTGGAACTAAGTGTTCCATTGTTGTGGAACTAAGTGTTCCATTGTTGTGGAACTAAGTGTTCCATTGTTGTGGAACTAAGTGTTCCATTGTTGTGGAACTAAGTGTTCCATTGTTGGAACGTCATGTTGCAACTATGTAGTTGTGGAACTAAGTGTTCCATTGTTGTGGAACTCAGTGTTCCATTGTTGTGGAACTAAGTGTTCCATTGTTGTGGAACTAAGTGTTCCATTGTTGTGGAACTAAGTGTTCCATTGTTGTGGAACTAAGTGTTCCATTGTTGTGGAACTCAGTGTTCCATTGTTGTGGAACTCAGTGTTCCATTGTTGTGGAACTAAGTGTTCCATTGTTGTGGAACTAAGTGTTCCATTGTTGTGGAACTAAGTGTTCCATTGTTGTGGAACTCAGTGTTCCATTGTTGTGGAACTAAGTGTTCCATTGTTGTGGAACTAAGTGTTCCATTGTTGTGGAACTAAGTGTTCCATTGTTGTGGAACTAAGTGTTCCATTGTTGTGGAACTAAGTGTTCCATTGTTGTGGAACTAAGTGTTCCATTGTTGTGGAACTAAGTGTTCCATTGTTGTGGAACTAAGTGTTCCATTGTTGTGGAACTAAGTGTTCCATTGTTGTGGAACTCAGTGTTCCATTGTTGTGGAACTAAGTGTTCCATTGTTGTGGAACTAAGTGTTCCATTGTTGTGGAACTAAGTGTTCCATTGTTGTGGAACTAAGTGTTCCATTGTTGTGGAACTAAGTGTTCCATTGTTGTGGAACTAAGTGTTCCATTGTTGTGGAACTAAGTGTTCCATTGTTGTGGAACTAAGTGTTCCATTGTTGTGGAACTCAGTGTTCCATTGTTGTGGAACTAAGTGTTCCATTGTTGTGGAACTAAGTGTTCCATTGTTGTGGAACTCAGTGTTCCATTGTTGTGGAACTAAGTGTTCCATTGTTGTGGAACTAAGTGTTCCATTGTTGTGGAACTAAGTGTTCCATTGTTGTGGAACTAAGTGTTCCATTGTTGTGGAACTAAGTGTTCCATTGTTGTGGAACTAAGTGTTCCATTGTTGTGGAACTCAGTGTTCCATTGTTGTGGAACTAAGTGTTCCATTGTTGTGGAACTCAGTGTTCCATTGTTGTGGAACTCAGTGTTCCATTGTTGTGGAACTAAGTGTTCCATTGTTGTGGAACTAAGTGTTCCATTGTTGTGGAACTAAGTGTTCCATTGTTGTGGAACTAAGTGTTCCATTGTTGTGGAACTAAGTGTTCCATTGTTGTGGAACTAAGTGTTCCATTGTTGTGGAACTAAGTGTTCCATTGTTGTGGAACTCAGTGTTCCATTGTTGTGGAACTAAGTGTTCCATTGTTGTGGAACTAAGTGTTCCATTGTTGTGGAACTAAGTGTTCCATTGTTGTGGAACTAAGTGTTCCATTGTTGTGGAACTCAGTGTTCCATTGTTGTGGAACTAAGTGTTCCATTGTTGTGGAACTCAGTGTTCCATTGTTGTGGAACTAAGTGTTCCATTGTTGTGGAACTAAGTGTTCCATTGTTGTGGAACTAAGTGTTCCATTGTTGTGGAACTCAGTGTTCCATTGTTGTGGAACTAAGTGTTCCATTGTTGTGGAACTAAGTGTTCCATTGTTGTGGAACTAAGTGTTCCATTGTTGTGGAACTAAGTGTTCCATTGTTGTGGAACTCAGTGTTCCATTGTTGTGGAACTAAGTGTTCCATTGTTGTGGAACTCAGTGTTCCATTGTTGTGGAACTAAGTGTTCCATTGTTGTGGAACTAAGTGTTCCATTGTTGTGGAACTAAGTGTTCCATTGTTGTGGAACTCAGTGTTCCATTGTTGTGGAACTAAGTGTTCCATTGTTGTGGAACTAAGTGTTCCATTGTTGTGGAACTAAGTGTTCCATTGTTGTGGAACTAAGTGTTCCATTGTTGTGGAACTAAGTGTTCCATTGTTGTGGAACTAAGTGTTCCATTGTTGTGGAACTCAGTGTTCCATTGTTGTGGAACTAAGTGTTCCATTGTTGTGGAACTAAGTGTTCCATTGTTGTGGAACTAAGTGTTCCATTGTTGTGGAACTAAGTGTTCCATTGTTGTGGAACTAAGTGTTCCATTGTTGTGGAACTAAGTGTTCCATTGTTGTGGAACTAAGTGTTCCATTGTTGTGGAACTCAGTGTTCCATTGTTGTGGAACTAAGTGTTCCATTGTTGTGGAACTAAGTGTTCCATTGTTGTGGAACTAAGTGTTCCATTGTTGTGGAACTAAGTGTTCCATTGTTGTGGAACTAAGTGTTCCATTGTTGTGGAACTCAGTGTTCCATTGTTGTGGAACTAAGTGTTCCATTGTTGTGGAACTAAGTGTTCCATTGTTGTGGAACTAAGTGTTCCATTGTTGTGGAACTCAGTGTTCCATTGTTGTGGAACTAAGTGTTCCATTGTTGTGGAACTAAGTGTTCCATTGTTGTGGAACTAAGTGTTCCATTGTTGTGGAACTCAGTGTTCCATTGTTGTGGAACTAAGTGTTCCATTGTTGTGGAACTAAGTGTTCCATTGTTGTGGAACTAAGTGTTCCATTGTTGTGGAACTAAGTGTTCCATTGTTGTGGAACTCAGTGTTCCATTGTTGTGGAACTAAGTGTTCCATTGTTGTGGAACTAAGTGTTCCATTGTTGTGGAACTAAGTGTTCCATTGTTGTGGAACTAAGTGTTCCATTGTTGTGGAACTCAGTGTTCCATTGTTGTGGAACTAAGTGTTCCATTGTTGTGGAACTAAGTGTTCCATTGTTGTGGAACTCAGTGTTCCATTGTTGTGGAACTAAGTGTTCCATTGTTGTGGAACTAAGTGTTCCATTGTTGTGGAACTCAGTGTTCCATTGTTGTGGAACTCAGTGTTCCATTGTTGTGGAACTCAGTGTTCCATTGTTGTGGAACTAAGTGTTCCATTGTTGTGGAACTAAGTGTTCCATTGTTGTGGAACTAAGTGTTCCATTGTTGTGGAACTCAGTGTTCCATTGTTGTGGAACTCAGTGTTCCATTGTTGTGGAACTAAGTGTTCCATTGTTGTGGAACTAAGTGTTCCATTGTTGTGGAACTAAGTGTTCCATTGTTGTGGAACTAAGTGTTCCATTGTTGTGGAACTCAGTGTTCCATTGTTGTGGAACTAAGTGTTCCATTGTTGTGGAACTAAGTGTTCCATTGTTGTGGAACTAAGTGTTCCATTGTTGTGGAACTAAGTGTTCCATTGTTGTGGAACTCAGTGTTCCATTGTTGTGGAACTAAGTGTTCCATTGTTGTGGAACTAAGTGTTCCATTGTTGTGGAACTAAGTGTTCCATTGTTGTGGAACTAAGTGTTCCATTGTTGTGGAACTAAGTGTTCCATTGTTGTGGAACTCAGTGTTCCATTGTTGTGGAACTAAGTGTTCCATTGTTGTGGAACTAAGTGTTCCATTGTTGTGGAACTCAGTGTTCCATTGTTGTGGAACTAAGTGTTCCATTGTTGTGGAACTAAGTGTTCCATTGTTGTGGAACTAAGTGTTCCATTGTTGTGGAACTAAGTGTTCCATTGTTGTGGAACTAAGTGTTCCATTGTTGTGGAACTAAGTGTTCCATTGTTGTGGAACTAAGTGTTCCATTGTTGTGGAACTCAGTGTTCCATTGTTGTGGAACTAAGTGTTCCATTGTTGTGGAACTAAGTGTTCCATTGTTGTGGAACTAAGTGTTCCATTGTTGTGGAACTAAGTGTTCCATTGTTGTGGAACTAAGTGTTCCATTGTTGTGGAACTAAGTGTTCCATTGTTGTGGAACTAAGTGTTCCATTGTTGTGGAACTAAGTGTTCCATTGTTGTGGAACTAAGTGTTCCATTGTTGTGGAACTAAGTGTTCCATTGTTGTGGAACTAAGTGTTCCATTGTTGTGGAACTAAGTGTTCCATTGTTGTGGAACTAAGTGTTCCATTGTTGTGGAACTAAGTGTTCCATTGTTGTGGAACTAAGTGTTCCATTGTTGTGGAACTCAGTGTTCCATTGTTGTGGAACTAAGTGTTCCATTGTTGTGGAACTAAGTGTTCCATTGTTGTGGAACTAAGTGTTCCATTGTTGTGGAACTAAGTGTTCCATTGTTGTGGAACTAAGTGTTCCATTGTTGTGGAACTAAGTGTTCCATTGTTGTGGAACTAAGTGTTCCATTGTTGTGGAACTAAGTGTTCCATTGTTGTGGAACTAAGTGTTCCATTGTTGTGGAACTAAGTGTTCCATTGTTGTGGAACTAAGTGTTCCATTGTTGTGGAACTCAGTGTTCAATTGTTGTGCAATTCAGTGTTCCATTGTTGTGGAACTAAGTGTTCCATTGTTGTGGAACTAAGTGTTCCATTGTTGTGGAACTAAGTGTTCCATTGTTGTGGAACTCAGTGTTCCATTGTTGTGGAACTAAGTGTTCCATTGTTGTGGAACTAAGTGTTCCATTGTTGTGGAACTAAGTGTTCCATTGTTGTGGAACTAAGTGTTCCATTGTTGTGGAACTAAGTGTTCCATTGTTGTGGAACTAAGTGTTCCATTGTTGTGGAACTCAGTGTTCCATTGTTGTAGAACTCAGTGTTCAATTGTTGTGCAATTCAGTGTTCCATTGTTGTGGAACTAAGTGTTCCATTGTTGTGGAACTCAGTGTTCCATTGTTGTGGAACTAAGTGTTCCATTGTTGTGGAACTCAGTGTTCCATTGTTGTGGAACTCAGTGTTCCATTGTTGTGGAACTAAGTGTTCCATTGTTGTGGAACTAAGTGTTCCATTGTTGTGGAACTCAGTGTTCCATTGTTGTGGAACTAAGTGTTCCATTGTTGTGGAATTCAGTGTTCCATTGTTGTGGAACTAAGTGTTCCATTGTTGTGGAACTAAGTGTTCCATTGTTGTGGAACTAAGTGTTCCATTGTTGTGGAACTCAGTGTTCCATTGTTGTGGAACTAAGTGTTCCATTGTTGTGGAACTATGTGTTCCATTGTTGTGGAACTAAGTGTTCCATTGTTGTGGAACTAAGTGTTCCATTGTTGTGGAACTAAGTGTTCCATTGTTGTGGAACTCAGTGTTCCATTGTTGTGGAACTAAGTGTTCCATTGTTGTGGAACTAAGTGTTCCATTGTTGTGGAACTAAGTGTTCCATTGTTGTGGAACTAAGTGTTCCATTGTTGTGGAACTAAGTGTTCAATTGTTGTGGAACTCAGTGTTCCATTGTTGTGGAACTAAGTGTTCCATTGTTGTGGAACTCAGTGTTCCATTGTTGTGGAACTAAGTGTTCCATTGTTGTGGAACTAAGTGTTCCATTGTTGTGGAACTAAGTGTTCCATTGTTGTGGAACTCAGTGTTCCATTGTTGTGGAACTCAGTGTTCCATTGTTGTGGAACTAAGTGTTCCATTGTTGTGGAACTAAGTGTTCCATTGTTGTGGAACTAAGTGTTCCATTGTTGTGGAACTCAGTGTTCCATTGTTGTGGAACTAAGTGTTCCATTGTTGTGGAACTAAGTGTTCCATTGTTGTGGAACTCAGTGTTCCATTGTTGTGGAACTCAGTGTTCCATTGTTGTGGAACTAAGTGTTCTATTGTTGTGGAACTAAGTGTTCCATTGTTGTGGAACTAAGTGTTCCATTGTTGTGGAACTAAGTGTTCCATTGTTGTGGAACTCAGTGTTCCATTGTTGTGGAACTCAGTGTTCCATTGTTGTGGAACTAAGTGTTCCATTGTTGTGGAACTAAGTGTTCCATTGTTGTGGAACTAAGTGTTCCATTGTTGTGGAACTAAGTGTTCCATTGTTGTGGAACTAAGTGTTCCATTGTTGTGGAACTAAGTGTTCCATTGTTGTGGAACTAAGTGTTCCATTGTTGTGGAACTAAGTGTTCCATTGTTGTGGAACTAAGTGTTCCATTGTTGTGGAACTCAGTGTTCCATTGTTGTGGAACTAAGTGTTCCATTGTTGTGGAACTAAGTGTTCCATTGTTGTGGAACTAAGTGTTCCATTGTTGTGGAACTAAGTGTTCCATTGTTGTGGAACTAAGTGTTCCATTGTTGTGGAACTAAGTGTTCCATTGTTGTGGAACTAAGTGTTCCATTGTTGTGGAACTAAGTGTTCCATTGTTGTGGAACTAAGTGTTCCATTGTTGTGGAACTAAGTGTTCCATTGTTGTGGAACTCAGTGTTCCATTGTTGTGGAACTCAGTGTTCCATTGTTGTGGAACTAAGTGTTCCATTGTTGTGGAACTAAGTGTTCCATTGTTGTGGAACTCAGTGTTCCATTGTTGTGGAACTAAGTGTTCCATTGTTGTGGAACTCAGTGTTCCATTGTTGTGGAACTAAGTGTTCCATTGTTGTGGAACTAAGTGTTCCATTGTTGTGGAACTAAGTGTTCCATTGTTGTGGAACTAAGTGTTCCATTGTTGTGGAACTAAGTGTTCCATTGTTGTGGAACTAAGTGTTCCATTGTTGTGGAACTAAGTGTTCCATTGTTGTGGAACTAAGTGTTCCATTGTTGTGGAACTAAGTGTTCCATTGTTGTGGAACTAAGTGTTCCATTGTTGTGGAACTAAGTGTTCCATTGTTGTGGAACTAAGTGTTCCATTGTTGTGGAACTAAGTGTTCCATTGTTGTGGAACTAAGTGTTCCATTGTTGTGGAACTAAGTGTTCCATTGTTGTGGAACTAAGTGTTCCATTGTTGTGGAACTAAGTGTTCCATTGTTGTGGAACTAAGTGTTCCATTGTTGTGGAACTCAGTGTTCCATTGTTGTGGAACTAAGTGTTCCATTGTTGTGGAACTAAGTGTTCCATTGTTGTGGAACTAAGTGTTCCATTGTTGTGGAACTAAGTGTTCCATTGTTGTGGAACTAAGTGTTCCATTGTTGTGGAACTAAGTGTTCCATTGTTGTGGAACTAAGTGTTCCATTGTTGTGGAACTAAGTGTTCCATTGTTGTGGAACTCAGTGTTCCATTGTTGTGGAACTAAGTGTTCCATTGTTGTGGAACTAAGTGTTCCATTGTTGTGGAACTAAGTGTTCCATTGTTGTGGAACTCAGTGTTCCATTGTTGTGGAACTAAGTGTTCCATTGTTGTGGAACTAAGTGTTCCATTGTTGTGGAACTCAGTGTTCCATTGTTGTGGAACTAAGTGTTCCATTGTTGTGGAACTAAGTGTTCCATTGTTGTGGAACTAAGTGTTCCATTGTTGTGGAACTAAGTGTTCCATTGTTGTGGAACTAAGTGTTCCATTGTTGTGGAACTAAGTGTTCCATTGTTGTGGAACTAAGTGTTCCATTGTTGTGGAACTAAGTGTTCCATTGTTGTGGAACTAAGTGTTCCATTGTTGTGGAACTAAGTGTTCCATTGTTGTGGAACTAAGTGTTCCATTGTTGTGGAACTAAGTGTTCCATTGTTGTGGAACTAAGTGTTCCATTGTTGTGGAACTAAGTGTTCCATTGTTGTGGAACTAAGTGTTCCATTGTTGTGGAACTAAGTGTTCCATTGTTGTGGAACTAAGTGTTCCATTGTTGTGGAACTAAGTGTTCCATTGTTGTGGAACTAAGTGTTCCATTGTTGTGGAACTAAGTGTTCCATTGTTGTGGAACTCAGTGTTCCATTGTTGTGGAACTAAGTGTTCCATTGTTGTGGAACTAAGTGTTCCATTGTTGTGGAACTAAGTGTTCCATTGTTGTGGAACTCAAGTGTTCCATTGTTGTGGAACTAAGTGTTCCATTGTTGTGGAACTAAGTGTTCCATTGTTGTGGAACTAAGTGTTCCATTGTTGTGGAACTAAGTGTTCCATTGTTGTGGAACTAAGTGTTCCATTGTTGTGGAACTAAGTGTTCCATTGTTGTGGAACTAAGTGTTCCATTGTTGTGGAACTAAGTGTTCCATTGTTGTGGAACTAAGTGTTCCATTGTTGTGGAACTAAGTGTTCCATTGTTGTGGAACTCAGTGTTCCATTGTTGTGGAACTAAGTGTTCCATTGTTGTGGAACTAAGTGTTCCATTGTTGTGGAACTAAGTGTTCCATTGTTGTGGAACTAAGTGTTCCATTGTTGTGGAACTCAGTGTTCCATTGTTGTGGAACTAAGTGTTCCATTGTTGTGGAACTAAGTGTTCCATTGTTGTGGAACTAAGTGTTCCATTGTTGTGGAACTCAGTGTTCCATTGTTGTGGAACTAAGTGTTCCATTGTTGTGGAACTAAGTGTTCCATTGTTGTGGAACTAAGTGTTCCATTGTTGTGGAACTCAGTGTTCCATTGTTGTGGAACTAAGTGTTCCATTGTTGTGGAACTCAGTGTTCCATTGTTGTGGAACTAAGTGTTCCATTGTTGTGGAACTAAGTGTTCCATTGTTGTGGAACTAAGTGTTCCATTGTTGTGGAACTAAGTGTTCCATTGTTGTGGAACTAAGTGTTCCATTGTTGTGGAACTAAGTGTTCCATTGTTGTGGAACTAAGTGTTCCATTGTTGTGGAACTCAGTGTTCCATTGTTGTGGAACTAAGTGTTCCATTGTTGTGGAACTAAGTGTTCCATTGTTGTGGAACTCAGTGTTCCATTGTTGTGGAACTAAGTGTTCCATTGTTGTGGAACTAAGTGTTCCATTGTTGTGGAACTCAGTGTTCCATTGTTGTGGAACTAAGTGTTCCATTGTTGTGGAACTAAGTGTTCCATTGTTGTGGAACTAAGTGTTCCATTGTTGTGGAACTAAGTGTTCCATTGTTGTGGAACTAAGTGTTCCATTGTTGTGGAACTAAGTGTTCCATTGTTGTGGAACTAAGTGTTCCATTGTTGTGGAACTAAGTGTTCCATTGTTGTGGAACTAAGTGTTCCATTGTTGTGGAACTAAGTGTTCCATTGTTGTGGAACTAAGTGTTCCATTGTTGTGGAACTCAGTGTTCCATTGTTGTGGAACTAAGTGTTCCATTGTTGTGGAACTAAGTGTTCCATTGTTGTGGAACTAAGTGTTCCATTGTTGTGGAACTAAGTGTTCCATTGTTGTGGAACTAAGTGTTCCATTGTTGTGGAACTAAGTGTTCCATTGTTGTGGAACTAAGTGTTCCATTGTTGTGGAACTAAGTGTTCCATTGTTGTGGAACTAAGTGTTCCATTGTTGTGGAACTAAGTGTTCCATTGTTGTGGAACTAAGTGTTCCATTGTTGTGGAACTAAGTGTTCCATTGTTGTGGAACTAAGTGTTCCATTGTTGTGGAACTAAGTGTTCCATTGTTGTGGAACTAAGTGTTCCATTGTTGTGGAACTCAGTGTTCCATTGTTGTGGAACTAAGTGTTCCATTGTTGTGGAACTAAGTGTTCCATTGTTGTGGAACTAAGTGTTCCATTGTTGTGGAACTAAGTGTTCCATTGTTGTGGAACTAAGTGTTCCATTGTTGTGGAACTAAGTGTTCCATTGTTGTGGAACTAAGTGTTCCATTGTTGTGGAACTAAGTGTTCCATTGTTGTGGAACTAAGTGTTCCATTGTTGTGGAACTAAGTGTTCCATTGTTGTGGAACTAAGTGTTCCATTGTTGTGGAACTAAGTGTTCCATTGTTGTGGAACTAAGTGTTCCATTGTTGTGGAACTAAGTGTTCCATTGTTGTGGAACTAAGTGTTCCATTGTTGTGGAACTAAGTGTTCCATTGTTGTGGAACTCAGTGTTCCATTGTTGTGGAACTAAGTGTTCCATTGTTGTGGAACTAAGTGTTCCATTGTTGTGGAACTAAGTGTTCCATTGTTGTGGAACTAAGTGTTCCATTGTTGTGGAACTAAGTGTTCCATTGTTGTGGAACTAAGTGTTCCATTGTTGTGGAACTAAGTGTTCCATTGTTGTGGAACTAAGTGTTCCATTGTTGTGGAACTAAGTGTTCCATTGTTGTGGAACTCAGTGTTCCATTGTTGTGGAACTAAGTGTTCCATTGTTGTGGAACTCAGTGTTCCATTGTTGTGGAACTAAGTGTTCCATTGTTGTGGAACTAAGTGTTCCATTGTTGTGGAACTAAGTGTTCCATTGTTGTGGAACTAAGTGTTCCATTGTTGTGGAACTAAGTGTTCCATTGTTGTGGAACTAAGTGTTCCATTGTTGTGGAACTAAGTGTTCCATTGTTGTGGAACTAAGTGTTCCATTGTTGTGGAACTAAGTGTTCCATTGTTGTGGAACTAAGTGTTCCATTGTTGTGGAACTAAGTGTTCCATTGTTGTGGAACTAAGTGTTCCATTGTTGTGGAACTAAGTGTTCCATTGTTGTGGAACTAAGTGTTCCATTGTTGTGGAACTAAGTGTTCCATTGTTGTGGAACTAAGTGTTCCATTGTTGTGGAACTAAGTGTTCCATTGTTGTGGAACTAAGTGTTCCATTGTTGTGGAACTAAGTGTTCCATTGTTGTGGAACTAAGTGTTCCATTGTTGTGGAACTAAGTGTTCCATTGTTGTGGAACTAAGTGTTCCATTGTTGTGGAACTAAGTGTTCCATTGTTGTGGAACTAAGTGTTCCATTGTTGTGGAACTAAGTGTTCCATTGTTGTGGAACTAAGTGTTCCATTGTTGTGGAACTAAGTGTTCCATTGTTGTGGAACTAAGTGTTCCATTGTTGTGGAACTAAGTGTTCCATTGTTGTGGAACTAAGTGTTCCATTGTTGTGGAACTAAGTGTTCCATTGTTGTGGAACTCAGTGTTCCATTGTTGTGGAACTAAGTGTTCCATTGTTGTGGAACTCAGTGTTCCATTGTTGTGGAACTAAGTGTTCCATTGTTGTGGAACTAAGTGTTCCATTGTTGTGGAACTAAGTGTTCCATTGTTGTGGAACTAAGTGTTCCATTGTTGTGGAACTAAGTGTTCCATTGTTGTGGAACTAAGTGTTCCATTGTTGTGGAACTAAGTGTTCCATTGTTGTGGAACTCAGTGTTCCATTGTTGTGGAACTAAGTGTTCCATTGTTGTGGAACTAAGTGTTCCATTGTTGTGGAACTAAGTGTTCCATTGTTGTGGAACTAAGTGTTCCATTGTTGTGGAACTAAGTGTTCCATTGTTGTGGAACTAAGTGTTCCATTGTTGTGGAACTCAGTGTTCCATTGTTGTGGAACTAAGTGTTCCATTGTTGTGGAACTAAGTGTTCCATTGTTGTGGAACTAAGTGTTCCATTGTTGTGGAACTAAGTGTTCCATTGTTGTGGAACTAAGTGTTCCATTGTTGTGGAACTAAGTGTTCCATTGTTGTGGAACTAAGTGTTCCATTGTTGTGGAACTAAGTGTTCCATTGTTGTGGAACTAAGTGTTCCATTGTTGTGGAACTCAGTGTTCCATTGTTGTGGAACTAAGTGTTCCATTGTTGTGGAACTAAGTGTTCCATTGTTGTGGAACTAAGTGTTCCATTGTTGTGGAACTAAGTGTTCCATTGTTGTGGAACTAAGTGTTCCATTGTTGTGGAACTAAGTGTTCCATTGTTGTGGAACTAAGTGTTCTATTGTTGTGGAACTAAGTGTTCCATTGTTGTGGAACTAAGTGTTCCATTGTTGTGGAACTAAGTGTTCCATTGTTGTGGAACTCAGTGTTCCATTGTTGTGGAACTAAGTGTTCCATTGTTGTGGAACTAAGTGTTCCATTGTTGTGGAACTAAGTGTTCCATTGTTGTGGAACTCAGTGTTCCATTGTTGTGGAACTCAGTGTTCCATTGTTGTGGAACTAAGTGTTCCATTGTTGTGGAACTAAGTGTTCCATTGTTGTGGAACTCAGTGTTCCATTGTTGTGGAACTAAGTGTTCCATTGTTGTGGAACTAAGTGTTCCATTGTTGTGGAACTAAGTGTTCTATTGTTGTGGAACTAAGTGTTCCATTGTTGTGGAACTAAGTGTTCCATTGTTGTGGAACTAAGTGTTCCATTGTTGTGGAACTCAGTGTTCCATTGTTGTGGAACTAAGTGTTCCATTGTTGTGGAACTAAGTGTTCCATTGTTGTGGAACTAAGTGTTCCATTGTTGTGGAACTAAGTGTTCCATTGTTGTGGAACTAAGTGTTCCATTGTTGTGGAACTAAGTGTTCCATTGTTGTGGAACTAAGTGTTCCATTGTTGTGGAACTAAGTGTTCCATTGTTGTGGAACTAAGTGTTCCATTGTTGTGGAACTAAGTGTTCCATTGTTGTGGAACTAAGTGTTCCATTGTTGTGGAACTAAGTGTTCCATTGTTGTGGAACTAAGTGTTCCATTGTTGTGGAACTAAGTGTTCCATTGTTGTGGAACTAAGTGTTCCATTGTTGTGGAACTAAGTGTTCCATTGTTGTGGAACTAAGTGTTCCATTGTTGTGGAACTAAGTGTTCCATTGTTGTGGAACTAAGTGTTCCATTGTTGTGGAACTAAGTGTTCCATTGTTGTGGAACTAAGTGTTCCATTGTTGTGGAACTAAGTGTTCCATTGTTGTGGAACTAAGTGTTCCATTGTTGTGGAACTAAGTGTTCCATTGTTGTGGAACTAAGTGTTCCATTGTTGTGGAACTCAGTGTTCCATTGTTGTGGAACTAAGTGTTCCATTGTTGTGGAACTAAGTGTTCAATTGTTGTGGAACTAAGTGTTCCATTGTTGTGGAACTATTGTTGTGGAACCATTGTTGTGGAACTAAGTGTTCCATTTTTGTGGAACTCAGTGTTCCATTGTTGTGGAACTCAGTGTTCCATTGTTGTGGAACTAAGTGTTCCATTGTTGTGGAACTAAGTGTTCCATTGTTGTGGAACTCAGTGTTCCATTGTTGTGGAACTAAGTGTTCCATTGTTGTGGAACTAAGTGTTCCATTGTTGTGGAACTAAGTGTTCCATTGTTGTGGAACTCAGTGTTCCATTGTTGTGGAACTAAGTGTTCCATTGTTGTGGAACTCAGTGTTCCATTGTTGTGGAACTCAGTGTTCCATTGTTGTGGAACTAAGTGTTCCATTGTTGTGGAACTAAGTGTTCCATTGTTGTGGAACTAAGTGTTCCATTGTTGTGGAACTAAGTGTTCCATTGTTGTGGAACTAAGTGTTCCATTGTTGTGGAACTAAGTGTTCCATTGTTGTGGAACTCAGTGTTCCATTGTTGTGGAACTAAGTGTTCCATTGTTGTGGAACTAAGTGTTCCATTGTTGTGGAACTCAGTGTTCCATTGTTGTGGAACTAAGTGTTCCATTGTTGTGGAACTAAGTGTTCCATTGTTGTGGAACTCAGTGTTCCATTGTTGTGGAACTAAGTGTTCCATTGTTGTGGAACTAAGTGTTCCATTGTTGTGGAACTAAGTGTTCCATTGTTGTGGAACTAAGTGTTCCATTGTTGTGGAACTAAGTGTTCCATTGTTGTGGAACTAAGTGTTCCATTGTTGTGGAACTAAGTGTTCCATTGTTGTGGAACTAAGTGTTCCATTGTTGTGGAACTAAGTGTTCCATTGTTGTGGAACTAAGTGTTCCATTGTTGTGGAACTAAGTGTTCCATTGTTGTGGAACTCAGTGTTCCATTGTTGTGGAACTAAGTGTTCCATTGTTGTGGAACTAAGTGTTCCATTGTTGTGGAACTAAGTGTTCCATTGTTGTGGAACTAAGTGTTCCATTGTTGTGGAACTAAGTGTTCCATTGTTGTGGAACTAAGTGTTCCATTGTTGTGGAACTAAGTGTTCCATTGTTGTGGAACTCAAGTGTTCCATTGTTGTGGAACTAAGTGTTCCATTGTTGTGGAACTAAGTGTTCCATTGTTGTGGAACTAAGTGTTCCATTGTTGTGGAACTAAGTGTTCCATTGTTGTGGAACTAAGTGTTCCATTGTTGTGGAACTAAGTGTTCCATTGTTGTGGAACTAAGTGTTCCATTGTTGTGGAACTAAGTGTTCCATTGTTGTGGAACTAAGTATGTTCCATGTGTTGTGGAACTAAGTGTTCCATTGTTGTGGAACTAAGTGTTCCATTGTTGTGGAACTAAGTGTTCCATTGTTGTGGAACTAAGTGTTCCATTGTTGTGGAACTAAGTGTTCCATTGTTGTGGAACTAAGTGTTCCATTGTTGTGGAACTAAGTGTTCCATTGTTGTGGAACTCAGTGTTCCATTGTTGTGGAACTAAGTGTTCCATTGTTGTGGAACTAAGTGTTCCATTGTTGTGGAACTAAGTGTTCCATTGTTGTGGAACTAAGTGTTCCATTGTTGTGGAACTAAGTGTTCCATTGTTGTGGAACTAAGTGTTCCATTGTTGTGGAACTAAGTGTTCCATTGTTGTGGAACTAAGTGTTCCATTGTTGTGGAACTAAGTGTTCCATTGTTGTGGAACTAAGTGTTCCATTGTTGTGGAACTAAGTGTTCCATTGTTGTGGAACTAAGTGTTCCATTGTTGTGGAACTAAGTGTTCCATTGTTGTGGAACTCAGTGTTCCATTGTTGTGGAACTAAGTGTTCCATTGTTGTGGAACTAAGTGTTCCATTGTTGTGGAACTAAGTGTTCCATTGTTGTGGAACTCAGTGTTCCATTGTTGTGGAACTAAGTGTTCCATTGTTGTGGAACTAAGTGTTCCATTGTTGTGGAACTAAGTGTTCCATTGTTGTGGAACTAAGTGTTCCATTGTTGTGGAACTAAGTGTTCCATTGTTGTGGAACTCAGTGTTCCATTGTTGTGGAACTAAGTGTTCCATTGTTGTGGAACTAAGTGTTCCATTGTTGTGGAACTCAGTGTTCCATTGTTGTGGAACTAAGTGTTCCATTGTTGTGGAACTAAGTGTTCCATTGTTGTGGAACTAAGTGTTCCATTGTTGTGGAACTAAGTGTTCCATTGTTGTGGAACTAAGTGTTCCATTGTTGTGGAACTAAGTGTTCCATTGTTGTGGAACTAAGTGTTCCATTGTTGTGGAACTAAGTGTTCCATTGTTGTGGAACTAAGTGTTCCATTGTTGTGGAACTAAGTGTTCCATTGTTGTGGAACTCAGTGTTCCATTGTTGTGGAACTAAGTGTTCCATTGTTGTGGAACTCAGTGTTCCATTGTTGTGGAACTAAGTGTTCCATTGTTGTGGAACTAAGTGTTCCATTGTTGTGGAACTAAGTGTTCCATTGTTGTGGAACTCAGTGTTCCATTGTTGTGGAACTAAGTGTTCCATTGTTGTGGAACTAAGTGTTCCATTGTTGTGGAACTAAGTGTTCCATTGTTGTGGAACTCAGTGTTCCATTGTTGTGGAACTAAGTGTTCCATTGTTGTGGAATTCAGTGTTCCATTGTTGTGGAACTAAGTGTTCCATTGTTGTGGAACTCAGTGTTCCATTGTTGTGGAACTAAGTGTTCCATTGTTGTGGAACTAAGTGTTCCATTGTTGTGGAACTAAGTGTTCCATTGTTGTGGAACTAAGTGTTCCATTGTTGTGGAACTAAGTGTTCCATTGTTGTGGAACTCAGTGTTCCATTGTTGTGGAACTAAGTGTTCCATTGTTGTGGAACTAAGTGTTCCATTGTTGTGGAACTAAGTGTTCCATTGTTGTGGAACTAAGTGTTCCATTGTTGTGGAACTCAGTGTTCCATTGTTGTGGAACTAAGTGTTCCATTGTTGTGGAACTAAGTGTTCCATTGTTGTGGAACTAAGTGTTCCATTGTTGTGGAACTCAGTGTTCCATTGTTGTGGAACTAAGTGTTCCATTGTTGTGGAACTAAGTGTTCCATTGTTGTGGAACTAAGTGTTCCATTGTTGTGGAACTAAGTGTTCCATTGTTGTGGAACTAAGTGTTCCATTGTTGTGGAACTAAGTGTTCCATTGTTGTGGAACTCAGTGTTCCATTGTTGTGGAACTAAGTGTTCCATTGTTGTGGAACTAAGTGTTCCATTGTTGTGGAACTAAGTGTTCCATTGTTGTGGAACTAAGTGTTCCATTGTTGTGGAACTAAGTGTTCCATTGTTGTGGAACTAAGTGTTCCATTGTTGTGGAACTAAGTGTTCCATTGTTGTGGAACTAAGTGTTCCATTGTTGTGGAACTAAGTGTTCCATTGTTGTGGAACTAAGTGTTCCATTGTTGTGGAACTCAGTGTTCCATTGTTGTGGAACTAAGTGTTCCATTGTTGTGGAACTAAGTGTTCCATTGTTGTGGAACTAAGTGTTCCATTGTTGTGGAACTAAGTGTTCTATTGTTGTGGAACTAAGTGTTCCATTGTTGTGGAACTAAGTGTTCCATTGTTGTGGAACTAAGTGTTCCATTGTTGTGGAACTAAGTGTTCCATTGTTGTGGAACTAAGTGTTCCATTGTTGTGGAACTAAGTGTTCCATTGTTGTGGAACTAAGTGTTCCATTGTTGTGGAACTCAGTGTTCCATTGTTGTGGAACTAAGTGTTCCATTGTTGTGGAACTAAGTGTTCCATTGTTGTGGAACTAAGTGTTCCATTGTTGTGGAACTAAGTGTTCCATTGTTGTGGAACTCAGTGTTCCATTGTTGTGGAACTAAGTGTTCCATTGTTGTGGAACTAAGTGTTCCATTGTTGTGGAACTCAAGTGTTCCATTGTTGTGGAACTAAGTGTTCCATTGTTGTGGAACTAAGTGTTCCATTGTTGTGGAACTAAGTGTTCCATTGTTGTGGAACTCAGTGTTCCATTGTTGTGAGAACTAAGTGTTCCATTGTTGTGGAACTAAGTGTTCCATTGTTGTGGAACTCAGTGTTCCATTGTTGTGGAACTAAGTGTTCCATTGTTGTGGAACTAAGTGTTCCATTGTTGTGGAACTAAGTGTTCCATTGTTGTGGAACTAAGTGTTCCATTGTTGTGGAACTAAGTGTTCCATTGTTGTGGAACTAAGTGTTCCATTGTTGTGGAACTAAGTGTTCCATTGTTGTGGAACTAAGTGTTCCATTGTTGTGGAACTAAGTGTTCCATTGTTGTGGAACTAAGTGTTCCATTGTTGTGGAACTCAGTGTTCCATTGTTGTGGAACTAAGTGTTCCATTGTTGTGGAACTAAGTGTTCCATTGTTGTGGAACTAAGTGTTCCATTGTTGTGGAACTAAGTGTTCCATTGTTGTGGAACTAAGTGTTCCATTGTTGTGGAACTAAGTGTTCCATTGTTGTGGAACTCAGTGTTCCATTGTTGTGGAACTAAGTGTTCCATTGTTGTGGAACTAAGTGTTCCATTGTTGTGGAACTCAGTGTTCCAGTTGTTGTGGAACTAAGTGTTCCATTGTTGTGGAACTAAGTGTTCCATTGTTGTGGAACTAAGTGTTCCATTGTTGTGGAACTAAGTGTTCCATTGTTGTGGAACTCAAGTGTTCCATTGTTGTGGAACTCAGTGTTCCATTGTTGTGGAACTAAGTGTTCCATTGTTGTGGAACTAAGTGTTCCATTGTTGTGGAACTAAGTGTTCCATTGTTGTAGAACTCAGTGTTCCATTGTTGTGGAACTCAGTGTTCCATTGTTGTGGAACTAAGTGTTCCATTGTTGTGGAACTAAGTGTTCCATTGTTGTGGAACTAAGTGTTCCATTGTTGTGGAACTCAGTGTTCCATTGTTGTGGAACTCAGTGTTCCATTGTTGTGGAACTAAGTGTTCCATTGTTGTGGAACTAAGTGTTCCATTGTTGTGGAACTAAGTGTTCCATTGTTGTGGAACTAAGTGTTCCATTGTTGTGGAACTCAGTGTTCCATTGTTGTGGAACTAAGTGTTCCATTGTTGTGGAACTAAGTGTTCCATTGTTGTGGAACTAAGTGTTCCATTGTTGTGGAACTAAGTGTTCCATTGTTGTGGAACTCAGTGTTCCATTGTTGTGGAACTAAGTGTTCCATTGTTGTGGAACTAAGTGTTCCATTGTTGTGGAACTAAGTGTTCCATTGTTGTGGAACTAAGTGTTCCATTGTTGTGGAACTCAGTGTTCCATTGTTGTGGAACTAAGTGTTCCATTGTTGTGGAACTCAGTGTTCCATTGTTGTGGAACTAAGTGTTCCATTGTTGTGGAACTAAGTGTTCCATTGTTGTGGAACTAAGTGTTCCATTGTTGTGGAACTCAGTGTTCCATTGTTGTGGAACTCAGTGTTCCATTGTTGTGGAACTCAGTGTTCCATTGTTGTGGAACTAAGTGTTCCATTGTTGTGGAACTAAGTGTTCCATTGTTGTGGAACTAAGTGTTCCATTGTTGTGGAACTAAGTGTTCCATTGTTGTGGAACTAAGTGTTCCATTGTTGTGGAACTAAGTGTTCCATTGTTGTGGAACTAAGTGTTCCATTGTTGTGGAACTCAAGTGTTCCATTGTTGTGGAACTAAGTGTTCCATTGTTGTGGAACTAAGTGTTCCATTGTTGTGGAACTAAGTGTTCCATTGTTGTGGAACTAAGTGTTCCATTGTTGTGGAACTAAGTGTTCCATTGTTGTGGAACTAAGTGTTCCATTGTTGTGGAACTCAGTGTTCCATTGTTGTGGAACTAAGTGTTCCATTGTTGTGGAACTAAGTGTTCCATTGTTGTGGAACTAAGTGTTCCATTGTTGTGGAACTCAGTGTTCCATTGTTGTGGAACTAAGTGTTCCATTGTTGTGGAACTAAGTGTTCCATTGTTGTGGAACTAAGTGTTCCATTGTTGTGGAACTAAGTGTTCCATTGTTGTGGAACTCAAGTGTTCCATTGTTGTGGAACTAAGTGTTCCATTGTTGTGGAACTAAGTGTTCCATTGTTGTGGAACTCAAGTGTTCCATTGTTGTGGAACTCAGTGTTCCATTGTTGTGGAACTCAAGTGTTCCATTGTTGTGGAACTCAGTGTTCCATTGTTGTGGAACTAAGTGTTCCATTGTTGTGGAACTAAGTGTTCCATTGTTGTGGAACTCAGTGTTCCATTGTTGTGGAACTCAGTGTTCCATTGTTGTGGAACTAAGTGTTCCATTGTTGTGGAACTAAGTGTTCCATTGTTGTGGAACTAAGTGTTCCATTGTTGTGGAACTAAGTGTTCCATTGTTGTGGAACTAAGTGTTCCATTGTTGTGGAACTCAGTGTTCCATTGTTGTGGAACTAAGTGTTCCATTGTTGTGGAACTCAGTGTTCCATTGTTGTGGAACTAAGTGTTCCATTGTTGTGGAACTAAGTGTTCCATTGTTGTGGAACTCAGTGTTCCATTGTTGTGGAACTAAGTGTTCCATTGTTGTGGAACTCAGTGTTCCATTGTTGTGGAACTAAGTGTTCCATTGTTGTGGAACTAAGTGTTCCATTGTTGTGTGAACTAAGTGTTCCATTGTTGTGGAACTCAGTGTTCCATTGTTGTGGAACTCAGTGTTCCATTGTTGTGGAACTAAGTGTTCCATTGTTGTGGAACTAAGTGTTCCATTGTTGTGGAACTAAGTGTTCCATTGTTGTGGAACTAAGTGTTCCATTGTTGTGGAACTAGTGTTCCATTGTTGTGGAACTAAGTGTTCCATTGTTGTGGAACTAAGTGTTCCATTGTTGTGGAACTAAGTGTTCCATTGTTGTGGAACTAAGTGTTCCATTGTTGTGGAACTAAGTGTTCCATTGTTGTGGAACTAAGTGTTCCATTGTTGTGGAACTCAGTGTTCCATTGTTGTGGAACTCAGTGTTCCATTGTTGTGGAACTAAGTGTTCCATTGTTGTGGAACTAAGTGTTCCATTGTTGTGGAACTCAGTGTTCCATTGTTGTGGAACTCAGTGTTCCATTGTTGTGGAACTCAGTGTTCCATTGTTGTGGAACTAAGTGTTCCATTGTTGTGGAACTAAGTGTTCCATTGTTGTGGAACTCAAGTGTTCCATTGTTGTGGAACTAAGTGTTCCATTGTTGTGGAACTAAGTGTTCCATTGTTGTGGAATTAAGTGTTCCATTGTTGTGGAACTAAGTGTTCCATTGTTGTGGAACTCAGTGTTCCATTGTTGTGGAACTCAGTGTTCCATTGTTGTGGAACTAAGTGTTCCATTGTTGTGGAACTAAGTGTTCCATTGTTGTGGAACTAAGTGTTCCATTGTTGTGGAACTCAGTGTTCCATTGTTGTGGAACTAAGTGTTCCATTGTTGTGGAACTAAGTGTTCCATTGTTGTGGAACTAAGTGTTCCATTGTTGTGGAACTAAGTGTTCCATTGTTGTGGAACTCAGTGTTCCATTGTTGTGGAACTAAGTGTTCCATTGTTGTGGAACTAAGTGTTCCATTGTTGTGGAACTAAGTGTTCCATTGTTGTGGAACTAAGTGTTCCATTGTTGTGGAACTAAGTGTTCCATTGTTGTGGAACTAAGTGTTCCATTGTTGTGGAACTAAGTGTTCCATTGTTGTGGAACTAAGTGTTCCATTGTTGTGGAACTAAGTGTTCCATTGTTGTGGAACTAAGTGTTCCATTGTTGTGGAACTAAGTGTTCCATTGTTGTGGAACTAAGTGTTCCATTGTTGTGGAACTAAGTGTTCCATTGTTGTGGAACTAAGTGTTCCATTGTTGTGGAACTAAGTGTTCCATTGTTGTGGAACTAAGTGTTCCATTGTTGTGGAACTAAGTGTTCCATTGTTGTGGAACTAAGTGTTCCATTGTTGTGGAACTAAGTGTTCCATTGTTGTGGAACTAAGTGTTCCATTGTTGTGGAACTAAGTGTTCCATTGTTGTGGAACTAAGTGTTCCATTGTTGTGGAACTAAGTGTTCCATTGTTGTGGAACTAAGTGTTCCATTGTTGTGGAACTAAGTGTTCCATTGTTGTGGAACTAAGTGTTCCATTGTTGTGGAACTAAGTGTTCCATTGTTGTGGAACTAAGTGTTCCATTGTTGTGGAACTAAGTGTTCCATTGTTGTGGAACTCAGTGTTCCATTGTTGTGGAACTAAGTGTTCCATTGTTGTGGAACTAAGTGTTCCATTGTTGTGGAACTCAGTGTTCCATTGTTGTGGAACTAAGTGTTCCATTGTTGTGGAACTAAGTGTTCCATTGTTGTGGAACTAAGTGTTCCATTGTTGTGGAACTAAGTGTTCCATTGTTGTGGAACTAAGTGTTCCATTGTTGTGGAACTCAGTGTTCCAATGTTGTGGAACTCAGTGTTCCATTGTTGTGGAACTCAGTGTTCCATTGTTGTGGAACTAAGTGTTCCATTGTTGTGGAACTAAGTGTTCCATTGTTGTGGAACTCAGTGTTCCATTGTTGTGGAACTAAGTGTTCCATTGTTGTGGAACTAAGTGTTCCATTGTTGTGGAACTAAGTGTTCCATTGTTGTGGAACTAAGTGTTCCATTGTTGTGGAACTCAGTGTTCCATTGTTGTGGAACTAAGTGTTCCATTGTTGTGGAACTAAGTGTTCCATTGTTGTGGAACTAAGTGTTCCATTGTTGTGGAACTAAGTGTTCCATTGTTGTGGAACTAAGTGTTCCATTGTTGTGGAACTAAGTGTTCCATTGTTGTGGAACTAAGTGTTCCATTGTTGTGGAACTAAGTGTTCCATTGTTGTGGAACTCAGTGTTCCATTGTTGTGGAACTCAGTGTTCCATTGTTGTGGAACTAAGTGTTCCATTGTTGTGGAACTAAGTGTTCCATTGTTGTGGAACTAAGTGTTCCATTGTTGTGGAACTAAGTGTTCAATTGTTGTGGAACTCAGTGTTCCATTGTTGTGGAACTAAGTGTTCCATTGTTGTGGATTTCAGTGTTCCATTGCTGTCGAACTCAATCAATCAATCAATTTTATTTTATATAGCCCTTCTTACATCAGCTAATATCTCGAAGTGCTGTACAGAAACCCAGCCTAAAACCCCAAACAGCTAGTAATGCAGGTGTAGAAGCACGGTGGCTAGGAAAAACTCCCTAGAAAGGCGAAAGCCTAGGAAGAAACCTAGAGAGGAACCAGGCTATGAGGGGTGGCCAGTCCTCTTCTGGCTGTGCCGGGTGGAGATTATAACAGAACCATGCCAAGATGTTCAAAAATGTTCATAAGTGACAAGCATGGTCAAATAATTATCAGGAATAAATCTCAGTTGGCTTTTCATAGCCGATCATTAAGAGTTGAAAACAGCAGGTCTGGGACAGGTAGGGGTTCCATAACCGCAGGCAGAACAGTTGAAACTGGAATAGCAGAAAGGCCAGGCGGACTGGGGACAGCAAGGAGTCACCACGGCCGGTAGTCCCGACGTATGGTCCTAGGGCTCAGGTCTCTCAGTTGGCTTTTCATAGCCGATCATTAAAGAGTTGAAAACAGCAGGTCTGGGACAGGTAGGGGGTTTCGTAGCCGCAGGCAGAACAGTTGAAACTGGAATAGCAGCAAGGCCAGGCGGACTGGGGACAGCAAGGTGTCATCATGCCCGGTAGTCCTGACGTATGGTCCTAGGGCTCAGGTTCTCAGAGAGAAAGAGAGAACGAGAGAATTAGAGAGAGCATACTTAAATTCACACAGGACACTGGATAAGACAGGAGAAGTACTCCAGGTATAACCAACTAACCCCAGCCCCCCGACACATAAACTACTGCAGCATAAATACTGGAGGCTGAGACAGGAGCGGTCCGGAGACACTGTGGCCCCATCCGAAGAAACCCCGGACAGGGCCAAACAGGAAGGATATAACCCCACCCACTCCGCCAAAGCACAGCCCCCGCACCACTAGAGGGATATCCCCAACCACCAACTTACAATCCTGAGACAAGGCCGAGTATAGCCCACAGAGGTCTCCACCACAGCACAAACCAAGGGGGGGGCGCCAAGAACTCAGTGTTCCATTGTTGTGGAACTCAGTGGATAGAGAGAGAGAGAGAGAGAGCGAGAGAGAGAGAGAGAGAGAGAGACTCTTTGTCTTACTCATTGCACTAAAAACATCACACCTCCATAAAAACGTGTTGCATGCCACAACCTCCAAACAATCACATTACACAGTACCCAGCAACACAGTACAATCCAATATCATACAGCCTACTGCACCACAACCGTATAGACAGCCCCCTTGAGCCCCCATACCTCCTGAAACATCTCCACACTGTTAGTCAATTTATAAAACTCTAATTCAACCCTAGGCTGCAGAGACCATCACCCACCCCCCCAACCTTGGTTAAAAAAGAATAGAGTCCAACAGCGACAGTAACTCAGTAAATCAGATCATTACTCCATACTCCTGCTTCCTGTTTACAAGCAGAAGCTCAAACAGGAAGTACCCATGACTCGCTCCATTGAGAAATGGTCATCAGAGGTTATGCTACAGGACCGCTTTGCTAGAGCTGACTGGAATATGTTCCGAGACTCCACCGATAACATCGATGAGCTTACATCCTCCGTCACCGGCTTCATAAGGACGACATTGTCCCCACAGTGAAGGTTCGCTGCTTCCCCAATCAAAAGCCCCGGATTAACACTGAGGTTGGCGCTAAACTAAAGGACAGGGCTTCCACACACAGGGCTATCTCAGGCAACCCTGGGGCTACGGCTGAGGACAGGAACAAGTACAAGAAGTCCTGCTACGACCTCCGCAGAGTCATCAAACGAGCAAAAGGACAATATAGGAATAAGGTGGAATCACATTACATGTGGCAGGGGCTGCAGTCCATTATGGATTACAAAGGAAGACCCAACCGTGATCTGCCCAATGACGCCTCTCTACCAGACGACTCAATGCATTTTATGCTATGACAATGATAACACAGTTTCGTGCGTGAGGGCCCCAACCGACCCAGAGGCCTGGGTGATCTCACTCTCCGAGGCCGACGTGAGTAAGGTCTTTAATCAGTTCAACACTCGCAGGTATTCCAGGGCACGTTCTCAGAGCATGCACAGGTCATCTGGCAGGCATATTCAACCTCTCGTTCTCAGAGCATGCACAGGTCATCTGGCAGGCATATTCAACCTCTCGTTCTCAGAGCATGCCCAGGTCATCAGGCATATTCAACCTCTCGTTCTCAGAGCATGCCCAGGTCATCTGGCAGGCATATTCAACCTCTTGTTCTCAGAGCATGCACAGGTCATCTGGCAGGCATATTCAACCTCTCGTTCTCAGAGCATGCACAGGTCATCTGGCAGGCATATTCAACCTCTTGTTCTCAGAGCATGCACAGGTCATCTGGCAGGCATATTCAACCTCTCGTTCTCAGAGCATGCACAGGTCATCTGGCAGGCATATTCAACCTCTCGTTCTCAGAGCATGCCCAGGTCATCAGGCATATTCAACCTCTCGTTCTCAGAGCATGCACAGGTCATCTGGCAGGCATATTCAACCTCTTGTTCTCAGAGCATGCACAGGTCATCTGGCAGGCGTATTCAACCTCTCGTTCTCAGAGCATGCACAGGTCATCTGGCAGGCGTATTCAACCTCTCGTTCTCAGAGCATGCCCAGGTCATCAGGCAGGCATATTCAACCTCTCGTCGTCCCAGTCTGTAATCCCCACGTCTTAAATCCTTAAGAGTTTATTGACGCACCCATGCGTCATTCTAAGTAACATAATAAAAAAATCCCCATCAAAATCCATCAGTTAAATCAAATCAATTTTTATTGGCCACATGCGCCGAATACAACAGGTGTAGACATTACAGTGAAATGCTTACTTACAGCCCTTAACCAACAGTGCATTTCTTTTTTATAAAAAAGTAAAATAAAACAACAACAAAAAAGTGTTGAGAAAAAAAGAGCAGAAGTAAAATAAAATAACAGTAGGGAGGCTATATATACAGAGGGGTACCGGTGCAGAGTCAATGTGCGGGGGCACCGGCTAGTTGAGGTAGTTGAAGTAATATGTAGATGTGGGTAGAGTTAAACTAGACATATCAGGGGTTATTTTGCATGGGCTGCATCTCAATTAACTGCATCCGCCTGTGTCGGCCTTCAGCATCTGCGGTTGAAGGTGGCCGAGCTACAGCAGTGTTTGACGTCCCGAAAATCGGTCTTCTCATGAAAACGTAAAGGTGAGACTCTCATGAACACCATGGTGTTCTCCGTTTTGCTCTACGACCCCCACAAGTGTCACTGGACTCGTCTGAATCTAACCCATACAAACAAATGGTATTATGGAGGTAGTTTTGTGCCAACAAATATAAGGGGTTAAAATGTGTCTAAAAAAAATATTTCTTGATCTGTCTTAGATCTCCCAGCTATAGGACAGACACTTCCAAAACGTATTCCTTATGATTTACTTGTTGACTGTCTTTTTTGCGATATACGGTATAAATGTGTTATTCAATGCGTTTCTATTGGCTATAGTAGTAAAGGCCAATCATTTTATTTGTTTTTAACCCTAAAGGGGTCATAAAATTCAAAATGAAATAGATAAATGATCCATGGTATGACCATCTTAGAACAATTCCATGTGCCCAACGGCTTAGACTTTTAGAGGTTAAGAACTCTAAGGCTTCATGTCACAATGACTATCGCCCTGTAGCACACATCTGTAATCATGAAGTGCTTTGAAAGGCTAGTTATGGCTCACATCAACTCCATCATCCCAGACACCCCTAGACCAACCCCAATTTGCATACCGCCCCAACAGATCCATAGAAGACGCAATCTCAATTCCACTCCACACTTCCCTCACCCACCTAGATAAGAGGAATACCTATGTGAGAATACTGTTCATTGACTACAGCTCAGTGTTCAACACCATTGTCCCCTCCAAGCTCGTCACCAAGCTTAGGACCCTGGGACTGAACACTTCCCTCTGCCACTGGATCCTGGGTTCCTGACGTGCCGACCTGTCACGACTTCCTCTGAAGCTGCAACCTCTCCTTGTTTGGGCAGGCTTCGACGTTCGTCGTCACCGGCCTTCTAGCCACTTCCGCTCCTCATCTCATCATTCCATTTGTTTTGTCTTGTTTATTACACACACCTGGTTCATGTCCCCTCATCAGTACCTGTATAAGTGTTCCCTCTGCCCCCTGGTCTTTGTGTGTGATTGTTTATTGTGGAGGATAGCTAAGCCCGGTGGAGCTCAGTGTATTCTGTATCGCCGGGATATTTCCCTGTGTGCCTTGTATTTTCCAGTGCGCCTGTTTTGCGCACTAGAGTGTTTGATGCATATCTGTGTAACTCTGTATTTGCTGAATAAAGCCTGTTATTCTGTGACCAACCCTCCTGCGCCTGACTCCTTCGACCTCACCTCATCACAGAATCACACACCAGACATGGAGTCAGCAGGAGAGGAGCACATGCCTGAAGTCGTAGCACGGGTCCGGGAGCATTCGACGATGCTTGCCAGCTTGGGAGAAGCGATAGATCAGGATCTCCAGGTCGTCCAACGCCTGGAGAGGAGAGGACCCGATCTTTCGGGACCAGCTGAGCGACCGGATCCAGCAACCCACACCCCAGTACCCAGAGGGATCTATATATCCCGACCGCGGGATTTCGACAGGACAGCTGGCCTCTGCCAGGGATTCCTCCTACAACTGGAGTTATATTATTCGAACATCAGCCCAGCTCCATCGGAGCGGAAGAAGGTGTCCGCCCTCGTCTCCTGCCTCTCGGGGAAAGCCCTGGAGTGGGCCAACGCGGTCTGGAGTGAAGGGGGAGCCTTCTTCGATCGCCTGCCTCTTTCGGGACGTCTTCGATCGCCCGCCCGAAGGTAGCGAGACGGGCGAGTGGATGGTCCACCTGAGAAAGGGGAAGAGGACCGCGCAGGACTTCGCCCTGGAGTTTCGGACTCTAGCGGCTGGGTCCGGGAGGAACGAGCGGGCCCTCATCGACCACTTCCGGTGCCACCTGCGAGAGGACGTCCGAAGGGAGCTAGCCTGCCGGGACACCATGTTGTCCTCCAATCAACTGGTGGACATGACCATCCGGTTGGACAACCTGCTGGCTGCTCGAGGACGTCCTGGAAGGGGTCTGCACGTTCCACCCTCCCAACCCGGATCAAGAGATGATGGAGCTGGGTGGAGCGGCGATCCGGGAGAGCGGAGGACGAAGGGCCCTGCCTTCCTGACTATAATACCGGGGCTGTAGGTTATACTTCATGCTCTTCAGCGAGCCCGGGGCTGTAGGTTATACTTCATGCTCTTCAGCGAGCCCTTGGCTGTAGGTTATACTTCATGCTCTTCAGCGAGCCCGGGGCTGTAGGTTATACTTCATGCTCTTCAGCGAGCCCAAATCATAGCATCAACCTCAGGATGAACCACAGCAACCTGAGGCTCAAACCTACAGAAAACCCACGGTAAACTGGAAACTGTGAACTTGCGTGATGCCACGGCAGACCAAGGCTCAAACCCACATCGAACTGTGGTAACCATGTTAAATGTGCACTCTGCTTGCTGCAGCACATCAAGGCAGACCAAGGCTCAAACCCACAGCGAACTGTGGTAACCATGGCATATCTGTGTGACATAACCACCAATATCAAATGGGACATAACCCACTACGTCAAATATGACAGAAACCTGTGCTTTATAAAGGGTGGCATGAGCACTGCTTAATTGAGGCTTCACAAAGCATTTATAACCCTGCCATGCATCTTGGTAGAGCATTGCAAGGATATTGGGTTCGATTCCCAGGACCACCCATACGTAAAAATGTATTCACACATGATTGTAAGTCGTTTTGGATAAAAGTGTCTGCTAAATGTTATATATTATATATTATCTGTTATCTGTTAGAGATTTTTACATTTGATAGGGAAGCTGAGAGGTCAAATATACTGTATTAAGTTTACACCTTCACTATTACAGTGGAACGTTTTGTCCAGGAAGTTGTCTAGAAGGGATTGAATTTGTTGTTGCCTAATTGTTTTTTGTTAGGTTTCGACAACTACTTTCCTTCCATCTATAGCATTTCTTAATATTATTCAGTTCCTTTGGCTTTGATGCCTCCTGATTGAGTATTGCTCTGTTCAAGTAGACTGTGATTTTGCTGTGATCTGATAGGAGTGTCAGTGGGCTGACTGTGAACGCTCTGAGAGACTCTGGGTTGAGGTCAGTGATAAAGTAGTCTACAGTACTACTGCCAAGAGATGAGCTGTAGGTGTACCTACCATAGGAGTCCCCTCGAAGCCTACCATTGACTATGTACAGACCCAGCATGCGTCAGAGCTGCAGGAGTTGTGACCCGTTTTTGTTGGTTATGTTGTAGTAGTTGTGCCTAGGGGGGCATATGGGGGAGGGAATGCTGTCACCTCCAGGTAGGTGTTTGTCCCCCTGTGTGCTGAGGGTGTCAGGTTCTTGTCCAGTTCTGGCATTTAGGTCACCACTGACTAGTACATGTACCTGGGTCTGGAAATGATTGATTTCCCCCTCTAGGATGGAGAAGCTGTCTTCATTAAAGTATGGGGATTCTAGTGGGGGGACATAGGTAGCACACAGGAGGACATTTTTCTCTGTTGAGATCATTTCCTTTTGATTTTCTAGCCAATTGTAAATTGTCCTGTTTTGATTAATTTAATAGAGTGAGTTAGGTCTGCTCTATACCAAATTAGCATACCCCCTGAGTCCCTTCCCTGTTTCACACCTGGTAGTTTGGTGGATGGGACTACCAGCTCTCTGTAACCTAGAGGGCAACCAGTGGGTCCATATCCTCTATACCATGTTTCTTGTAGGATGACAATGTCTGTATTTCTGATTTCTTTGGTGAAGTCCAGGTTCCTGCTCTTTAGGCCAAAGGCAGATGACCTCAGGCCTTGGATATTCCAGGATGAAATAGTGAAGGCTTTGGGTTCCATAAAGTGTCTAATGTTGTTGGTTGTGTGGTTTGGCCTCAGGCCAGTAATTGTGAGCAGAGCCTGCTGAGCATCTGGTACATGCCATTGGCTTGGGCCAGTGTAAGATTGGGGGTTGGGCCTGTTTGCCTGCTCACGGCCTGGGCGTATGTGTGACTTTCATGTTGAGGCCCTCTTTGTGGGAGTGGGGAGCATGGGGTGGGTAGGAGGGGCATAGGTCTGATCTGAGGGGGCCTAAATGGGGTGTAGGCATGGTTGACTTGGGGGGGTGTTAATTGGTGGGGGTGGGGTTGTGGATGTAGGTCCTCTCGGCAGGGGTCCTCTATGTGTAGGTCTGGGGGGTCCCGCAGGTCTGGGAGAGTGTCTCGCTGGTCTGGCCGGGGTGTCTGTTGATCTGTTGCTCCTGTGTGTGGTGTTGGGTCTACGGTTGAGGGCAATATCCTTTAGGGTCCGGGCGAAGGTGGGCACTGCTGCCTTGCATAGGTGGACCTGGTCGTAAAGGCTGTTCAAGTCTAGGGTGGAGTGGTGGGCCAGGTAGACATTTGGTTTTGAGGCACAGTTACGAGAAATACTTGCGTTTACCTGCTGTATGGTAGCAGGGTGGAAGTATTTTCGTGGTAGCAGGGTTGAGATAACCACTTGTGCTATCTCTCTCTCTCTCTCTCTCTCTCTCTCTCGCTCTCTCTCTCTCTACCGCACCTTCTGTCTCGACCTCTGAATGCTTGGCTATGAAAAGCCAACTGACATTTATCCCTGAGGTACTGACTTGTTGCACCCTCTACATTGACATTTTACATTTTAGTCATTTAGCAGACGCTCTTATCCAGAGCGACTTACAGTTAGTGAGTGAATACATATTTTTATTTTTATTTTTTATTATTATTATTTTTATTTATTTTTATACTGGCCCCCCATGGGAAACGAACCCACAACCCTGGCGTTGCAAACGCCATGCTCTACCAACAGAGCTACATCCCTGCCGGCCATTCCCTCCCCTACCCTGGACGACGCTGGGCCAATTGTGCGCCGCCCCATGACTCTACAACCACTGTGTTTATTATTATACCCTGCTGGTCATCTATGAACGTTTGAACATCTTGAAGAACAATCTGGAAGTAATGTCCATGTACTCTTATAATCTCCACCCAGCACAGCCAGAAGAGGACTGGCCACCCCTCAGAGCCTGGTTCCTTTCTAGGTTTCTTCCTAGGTTCCTGCCTTTCTAGGAAGTTTTTCCTAGCCACCGTGCTTCTACATCTGCATTGCTTGCTGTTTGGGGTTTTAGGCTGGGTTTCTGTATAGCACTTTGTGACATCTGCTGATGTAAAAAGGGCTTTATAAATACATTTTATTTGATCTTAACACTGGTCATCCTACCCAAGCAAGGAAGCACTGGCTACACAAGCAGAGCAGAAAGCAGTTTTAGCACAAAAACCGATACCAAGACCCAAAACTCACAACATCTTGTAGGTAGCCTAATCCCTTCGTGTGCTTGAAAAGTTGTTAATTGCATGACACGTTGTTCCTTCAGGAAGGGCTGAAGGGCTGAAGGGCTGAAGGGCGAAACATTTAGGAAATGGATAGAAGCCCTGGTATTATAACCAGGAAGGTCGGGGTCTGAGGGCGGGCTCGGCATCCATTGGCCCATTTGGCGCGATTTCAGTTTGCTTCAGGTGAATAGGACTGTTCATTGACTCCCCCCCACCCCCCCCTTGCAATACAGCTGCAGGTCCTATCTAAGCTTCTCACCCGGTCAGCCCCCCTACTGGGAGAATAGATCTGCCCCCTACTAATTTTATTTAAAAGAAAATGTTTTTTTTTAAACGTGGGGGTAGATCAGCTTTAATATTGCAGATAGATATTGCAGATAGGGGGCATAGGTGTTAACAAACAAAAAAGGAACCCCCTCTTTCTGGCTGAACCAGTAACACGCCCTTCTGAGCTAAATATGACTTTAAGATCTAGGCCTCATGAGAACAGAACTGCTACTCCTGTACTTATATTAGACAAATAACTAAGGAAGTACTGCCCCTCCCACTCTATACCCCACGCTACCTCATTACCACTATCACGGTGGGTCTCCTGTAAGAACACCACATATAAAAATGGATGCTTACTAAACTCATACACTACAGCACTCCTATTGCTGTCTCTTCCCCCACTCTTAAAGGAAAGCAGAGGTAACAGAGAAATCACCCTGTGATCAGACTCATCATGATCAGACCATCATGATCAGACCCATCATGATCAGACCCATCATGATCAGACCCATCATGATCAGACCCATCATGATCAGACCCATCATGATCAGACCCATCATGATCAGACCCATCATGATCAGACCCATCATGATCAGACCCCATCATGATCAGACCCCATCATGATCAGACCCCATCATGATCAGACCCATCATGATCAGACCCATCAGACCCATCATGATCAGACCCATCATGATCAGACCCATCATGATCAGACCCATCATGATCAGACCCATCATGATCAGACCCATCATGATCAGACCCATCATGATCAGACCCCATCATGATCAGACCCCATCATGATCAGACCCATCATGATCAGACCCATCATGATCAGACCCATCATGATCAGACCCATCAGACCCATCATGATCAGACCCATCATGATCAGACCCATCAGACCCATCATGATCAGACCCATCATGATCAGACCCATCAGACCCATCATGATCAGACCCATCATGATCAGACCATCATGATCACGTTCTTTCCTTTTGTTGGACCTTTTCCTTTCCTTACTCCTGCAACACGGCCACTCAGACCCCAACCCCCCTCCTGCAACACGGCCACTCAGACCCCAACGTCTCCTCCTGCAACACGGCCACTCAGACCCCAACGGCCCCTCCTGCAACACGGCCAGTCAGACCCCAACGCCCCCTCCTGCAACACGGCCAGTCAGACCCCAACGCCCCCTCCTGCAACACGGCCACTCAGACCCCAACGCACCCTCCTGCAACACGGCCACTCAGACCCCAATGCCCCCTCCTGCAACACGGCCACTCAGACCCCAACGCCCCCTCCTGCAACACGGCCACTCAGACCCCAACGCCCCCTCCTGCAACACGGCCACTCAGACCCCAACGCCCCCTCCTGCAACACGGCCACTCAGACCCCAACGCCCCCTCCTGCAACACGGCCACTCAGACCCCAACGTCCCCTCCTGCAACACGGCCACTCAGACCCCAACGCCCCCTCCTGCAACACGGCCACTCAGACCCCAACGCCCCCTCCTGCAACACGGCCACTCAGACCCCAACGTCCCCTCCTGCAACACGGCCACTCAGACCAGATCAGAAGCCAACACCCCTCTGACTAACTTCATCCAAACACACTGATGTCTTAATATGATGGACTGTCTTGATAAACTACGTCAGGAAAAAAATCCTATATGTCAATCTTCTTACCAACTACTACTACTACTACTACTACTACTACTACTACTACTGCTACTACTACTACTACTACTACTGCGACTACTACTACTACTACACTACTACTACTACTACTACTACTACTGCGACTACTACTACTACTACTACTACACTACTACTACTACCACTACCACTACTACTACTACTACTACTACTGCTACTACTACTACTACTACTACTACTAGTACTACTACTACTACTACTACTACTACTGCACCACTACTACCACTGCTACTGCTACCACTACCACTACTACTACTACTACTACTGCTACTGCTACTGCTACTACTACTACTACTACACTGCTACTGCTACTACTACTACTACTACTACTACTACTACTACTACTACTGCTACTACTACTACTACTACTACTACTACTACTACTGCTACTGCTACTACTACTACTACACTACTACTGCTACTACTGCTACTACTACTACTACTACTACTGCTACTACTACTACTGCGACTACTACTACTATCACTACTACAACACTACTTCTACACTATTACTACACTACAATACTACTACTACTACTACTACTACAACTACTACTACTACTACTACTACTACTACTACTACTACTGCTACTACTACTACTACTACTACTACTACTACTACTACTACTACTACTGCGACTACTACTACTATCACTACTACAACACTACTTCTACACTATTACTACACTACAATACTACTACTACTACTACTACAACTACTACTACTACTACTACTACTACTACTACTACTACTACTACACTGCTACCAGTAACAGCGTAACCTACAGTACGTTGCTAGCTACCATGACATTGACCAAAGCCAGTGGGAGTACCGTTGTTGAGGACAGTGGTGTCTCTCTATCACACGTGAAGGATATTTTAAACAAACAAAAATAGTTCTACAAGCAGTTGTTACAACAACAAGAAAATAGCTTCAAGTGCTTTGTCCAAATACTGGTTGATTCGACTAATAAAATAATGGAGGACCTGACCAGAGAGGTCCAGGACCTGAAGAACAGTTTGCAGTTCTCCCAGGGTCAGCTCAATGAGTTAAAACAGGAGAACGGCAAGATGATGGCAATCTGTAAGTCATTGAGAGAGGACATCAGTTCTGTGTGTGAATCCATGATAACAATGATGGACAATCAAGCTGGAACAACATGGTTGTGGACGGAATTGCAGACTCTCCACCTGAGACCTGGACGGAGTCTGAGGACAAAGTGAGGGAAATGATCTCTGAGAAATTGAAGATGGACCACAGGAAGGTTCAGGTGGAGCGCCCCCACAGGACCGGAAAACCCACCGGCCCAGGTGACAGGTCCAGGCTGATAGTGGTTCAAGGACAGGGTAGCTGTTCTGGAAAGAGCCAAGAACTTGAGAGGAACGTATATCTTCCTCAACGAGGACTATCCTGAAGCTGTGCGCCAGAAGAGGAAATAACTGATCCCAGCCATGAAAGCTGCCAGAGCGTGTGGGGACATTGCTTACATCCGCTATGACAGGCTCATTGTCCACCCTCCCTCCCAAAAGGGATGAGAGAGCCAAGCCTATGGGTTCATAGCTTCAACCCCGCAGCACACACACACACACACCAACTGATTAATGGACTGCTGAATGTATGTTTTTTTCTCTTGCTTTGCTTCCTCTTTCCAGTATTATGTCTATCTCTGATAAACTACCTAGGAAATGACTGAAAATAGCCCATATTAATATATGTAGCCTTAGAAATAAGGTTCATGAAATCAATAACTTACTAACATCAGATAACATTAAAATATTTGTCATTTCTGAGACTCACTTAGATAATTCATTTGATGATACAGCAGCAGCAATACAAGAATATAACATCTATAGAAGAGACAGAAATGCTTATGGGGGAGGTGTTGCTGTATATATTCAGAGCCATATCCCTGTAATGCTTAGAGAAGATCGTATGTCAAGTGTTATTGAAGTGTTGTGGTTGCAGGTTCACTTGCCACATCTAAAGCCTTTTCTTTTGGGGTGTTGCTATAGGCCACCAAGTGTGAACAGTCAGTATTTAAATAATATGTGTGAAATGCTTGATAGTGTTTGTGATGTAAATAGAGAGGTCTACATTCTTGGGGACCTGAATATTGACTGGTTTTCATCAAGATGTCCACTCAAGAGGAAGCTTCTTACTGTAATCAGTGCCCGTAATCTGGTTCAGGTTATTAATCAACCTACCAGGATGTTTACAAACACTACAGGAACAAGATCATCCACATGTATCGATCACGTTTTTACTAATACTGTAGAACTTTGTTCTAAAGCTGTATCCATACCCATTGGATGCAGTGATCACAATATAGTGGCTATATCCAGGAAAGCCAAAGTTCCAACAGCTGGGCCTAAAATAGTGTATAAAAGATTTTGCTGTGACTCATATTTGGATGATGTAAAAAATATCTGTTGGTCTGATGTGATTAATAAGGAGCATCCAGACGCTGCACTTGATGAATTTATGAAATTGCTTCTTCCGATTATTGATAAACATGCACCTGTTAAGAAACTGACTGTTATAACTGTTAAGGCTCCATGGATTGATGAGGATGTAATAATATCTGTTATCTGTAATGGGAGAAAAAGGTGTAGATTCATGCGCAGAACACGGCAGGTGTTTATTACACCTTTTCAGAAGGCAGGAATCGTGGTCACAGGCAGGCAATGGTCATACACAAGAAGGCAAACAGGCAGGTGAAACAAAACTAGGACTGAAGGCTAAAACTGGTTCTCTCAAACAAGCTAGGAAAAGGCTTAGTAGAGTCAAAACGAACAATACCTCACAAGGCACAAACAGAAAGAACTGAACTAAATAAGGAGCTGATGAGACCAGGTGAGTAACTAACACAGCTGAAATTAATGAACAAAAATGAAAGACAGGGCTACGTTCAAGAACACAAAGAGACAGGGCTACGTTCAAGAACACAAAGAAACAGGGCTACGTTCAAGAACACAAAGAAACAGGGCTACGTTCAAGAACACAAAGAAACAGGGCTACGTTCAAGAACACAAAGAAACAGGGCTACGTTCAAGAACACAAAGAAACAGGGCTACGTTCAAGAACACAAAGAAACAGGGCTACATTCAAGAACACAAAGAAACAGGGCTACGTTCAAGAACACAAAGAAACAGGGCTACGTTCAAGAACACAAAGAAACAGGGCTACGTTCAACAACACAAAGAAACAGGGCTACGTTCAGGAACACAAAGAAACAGGGCTACATTCAAGAACACAAAGAAACAGGGCTACGTTCAAGAACACAAAGAAACAGGGCTACGTTCAAGAACACAAAGAAACAGGGCTACGTTCAAGAACACAAAGAAACAGGGCTACGTTCAAGAACACAAAGAAACAGGGCTACGTTCAAGAACACAAAGAAACAGGGCTACGTTCAAGAACACAAAGAAACAGGGCTACGTTCAAGAACACAAAGAAACAGGGCTACGTTCAAGAACACAAAGAAACAGGGCTACGTACAAGAACACAAAGAAACAGGGCTACGTTCAAGAACAGAAAGAAACAGGGCTACGTTCAAGAACACAAAGAAACAGGGCTACGTTCAAGAACACAAAGAAACAGGGCTACGTTCAAGAACAGAAAGAAACAGGGCTACGTTCAACAACACAAAGAAACAGGGCTACGTTCAAGAACACAAAGAAACAGGGCTACGTTCAAGAACACAAAGAAACAGGGCTACGTTCAAGAACATAAAGAAACAGGGCTACGTTCAAGAACACAAAGAAACAGGGCTACATTCAAGAACACAAAGAAACAGGGCTACGTTCAAGAACACAAAGAAACAGGGCTATGTACAAGAACACAAAGAAACAGGGCTACGTTCAAGAACACAAAGAAACAGGGCTACGTTCAAGAACACATAGAAACAGGGCTACGTTCAAGAACACAAAGAAACAGGGCTACGTTCAAGAACACAAAGAAACAGGGCTACGTTCAAGAACACAAAGAAACAGGGCTACATTCAAGAACACAAAGAAACAGGGCTACGTTCAAGAACACAAAGAAACAGGGCTATGTACAAGAACACAAAGAAACAGGGCTACGTTCAAGAACACAAAGAAACAGGGCTATGTACAAGAACACAAAGAAACAGGGCTACGTTCAAGAACACAAAGAAACAGGGCTATGTACAAGAACACAAAGAAACAGGGCTACGTTCAAGAACACAAAGAAACAGGGCTACGTTCAAGAACACAAAGAAACAGGGCTACGTACAATAACACAAAGAAACAGGGCTACGTTCAAGAACACAAAGAAACAGGGCTACGTTCAAGAACATAAAGAAACAGGGCTACGTTCAAGAACACAAAGAAACAGGGCTACGTTCAAGAACACAAAGAAACAGGGCTACGTTCAAGAACACAAAGAAACAGGGCTACATTCAAGAACACAAAGAAACAGGGCTACGTTCAAGAACACAAAGAAACAGGGCTATGTACAAGAACACAAAGAAACAGGGCTACGTTCAAGAACACAAAGAAACAGGGCTACGTTCAAGAACACATAGAAACAGGGCTACGTTCAAGAACACAAAGAAACAGGGCTACGTTCAAGAACACAAAGAAACAGGGCTACGTTCAAGAACACAAAGAAACAGGGCTACATTCAAGAACACAAAGAAACAGGGCTACGTTCAATAACACAAAGAAACAGGGCTATGTACAAGAACACAAAGAAACAGGGCTACGTTCAAGAACACAAAGAAACAGGGCTATGTACAAGAACACAAAGAAACAGGGCTACGTTCAAGAACACAAAGAAACAGGGCTACGTTCAAGAACACAAAGAAACAGGGCTACGTTCAAGAACACAAAGAAACAGGGCTATGTACAAGAACACAAAGAAACAGGGCTACCTTCAAGAACACAAAGAAACAGGGCTATGTACAAGAACACAAAGAAACAGGGCTACATTCAAGAACACAAAGAAACAGGGCTACGTTCAAGAACACAAAGAAACAGGGCTACGTTCAAGAACACAAAGAAACAGGGCTACGTACAAGAACACAAAGAAACAGGGCTACGTACAAGAACACAAAGAAACAGGGCTACATTCAAGAACACAAAGAAACAGGGCTACGTTCAAGAACACAAAGAAACAGGGCTACATTCAAGAACACAAAGAAACAGGGCTACATTCAAGAACACAAAGAAACAGGGCTACATTCAAGAACACAAAGAAACAGGGCTACATTCAAGAACACAAAGAAACAGGGCTACATTCAAGAACACAAAGAAACAGGGCTACGTTCAAGAACACAAAGAAACAGGGCTACGTTCAAGAACACAAAGAAACAGGGCTACGTTCAAGAACACAAAGAAACAGGGCTACGTTCAAGAACACAAAGAAACAGGGCTACGTTCAAGAACACAAAGAAACAGGGCTACGTTCAAGAACACAAAGAAACAGGGCTACGTTCAAGAACACAAAGAAACAGGGCTACGTTCAAGAACACAAAGAAACAGGGCTATGTTCAAGAACACAAAGAAACAGGGCTACGTACAAGAACACAAGGTGAACTAAGAAAACAAATACAGAACCTTACAGAGGAATTGAAAAACTGTCTGGTTGAAAGAGACGGGGCAAAAGGAGTGGCTAATAAGTCTGGCTGCACATCTGGCTGGCTGACTTACTGCAAATTGAGAAATGATGTGACTAAACTCAACAAAAAGAAGAATAAACTGTATTATGAAGCCAAGATCAATGATATAAAGAATGATGGAAAAAAAACTTTGGAGTACTTTAAATGAAATTATGGGTAGAAAGACAAATTCAACTCCATCTTTCATCGAATCAGATGGCTTATTCATCACAAAACCATTTGATCTTGCCAATTATTTTAATGATTGGCAAAGTGGGCAAACTTAGGCAGGAAATGCCAACAATGAACAGTGAGCCATCGTATTCATGCATAAAAAAATAATAATAATGAAAGAAAAGCATTGCAAGTTTGAATTTTGTAAAGTTAGTGTGGGAGACGTGGAAAAATGATTGTTATCGATTAATAATGACAATCCTCCTGGCATTGGCAACTTAGATGGAAAGCTACTGAGGATGGTAGCTGACTCTATAGCCACTCCTATCTGTCATATCTTTAATCTAAGCCTAGAGGAAAGTCTTTGTCCTCAGGCCTGGAAGGAAGCCAAAGCAATTCCGCTACCAAAGAATGGTAAAGCGGCCTTTAATGGTTCTAACAGTAGACGTATAAGCTTGCTGCCAGCTCTTAGCAAACTGTTGGAAAAAAATGGTATTTGACCAAATACAATGCTATTTCTCTGTAAACAAGTTAACAACACTCTTTCAGCATGCTCATAGAGAAGGGCACTCAACATGTACTTCACTGACACAAATGACTGATGATTGGTTGAAAGAAATGGATTAAAAAAGGATTGTGGGAGCTGTACTGTTAGATTTCAGTGCAGCCTTTGATATTATTGACCATAACCGCTTGTTGAAAAAACATATGTGTTATGGCTTTTCAACCTCTGCCATATTGTGGATTCAGAGCTATCTATCTAATAGAACTCAAAGAGTTTTCTTTAATATAAGTTTCTCTAATGTCAAACATGTAAAGTGTGGTGTACCACAGGGCAGCTCTCTAGGCCCTCTACTCTTTTCTATTATACCAATGACCTGCCACTGGCATTAAACAAAGCATGTGTGTCCATGTATGCTGATGATTCAACCATATATTTATCAGCAACCACAGCTAATGAAGTCACCGAAACCCTTAACAAAGTGTTGCAGTATGTTTTGGAATGGATGGCCAGTAATAAACTGGTCCTGAACATCTCTAAAACTAAGAGCATTGTATTTGGTACAAATCCTTCCCTAAGTTTTAGACCTCAGCTGAATCTGGTAACGAATGGTGTGGCTGTTGAACAAGTTAAGGAGACTAAACTACTTGGTGTTACCTTAGATTGTAAACTGTCATGGTCAAAACACACAGTGCCTTGCAAAAGTATTCATCCCCCTTGGCGTTTTTCCTATTTTGTTGCATTACAACCTGTAATTTAAATGGAGGTAGAATCCAATAGCTAGATTCTAATAGGAATATTCTAATAGCTAGGTTCTAATAGGTACGTTCTAATAGGTCAATTCTAATAGGTAGATTATAATAGGTCAATTCTAATAGCTATATTTTAATAGCTATATTTTAATAACTAGATTCTAATAAGTAGATTCAAATAGGTAGATCCTACTTGGTAGATTCTAATAGATACAGTGCCTTGAAAAAGTATTCATCCCCCTTGGCGTTTTTCCTATTTTGTTGCATTGATTTCATATAATGGACATACACAAAATAGTCAAAATTGGTGAAGTGGAATGAAAAATATAACTTGTTTCAAAAAATTATAAAAAATAAATAACGGAAAAGTGGTGCGTGCATATGTATTCACCTCCTTTGCTATGAAGCCCGTAAATAAGATCTGGTGCAACCAATTACCTTAAGAAGTCAAATAATTAGTTAAATAAAGTCCACCTGTGTGCAATCTAAGTGTCACATGATCTGTCACATGATCTCAGTATATATACACACCTGTTCTGAAGGGCCCCAGAGTCTGCAACACCACTAAGCATGGGGCACCACCAAGCAAGCGGCACCATGAAGACCAAGGAGCTCTCCAAACAGGTCAGGGACAAAGTTGTGGAGAAGTACAGATCAGGGTTGGGTTATAAAGAAATATCCGAAACTTTGAACATCCCATGGAGCACCATTAAATCCATTATTAAAAAATGGAAAGAATATGGCACCACAACAAACCTGCCAAGAGAGGGCCGCCCACCAAAACTCACGGACCAGGCAAGGAGGGCATTAATCAGAGAGGCAACAAAGAGACCAAAGATAACCCTGAAGGAGCTGCAAAGCTCCACAGCGGAGATTGGAGTATCTGTCCATAGGACCACTTTAAACCGTACACTCCACAGAGCTGGGCTTTACGGAAGAATGGCCAGAAAAAAGCCATTGCTTGAAGAAAAAAAGTAGCAAACACGTATGGAAGAAGGTACTCTGGTCAGATGAGACTAAAATTGAGCTTTTTGGCCATCAAGGCAAACGCTATGTCTGGCGCAAACCCAACACCTCTCATCACCCCGAGAACACCATTCAGTGAAGCATGGGGGTGGCAGCATCATGCTGTGGGGATGTTTTTCATCGGCAGGGACTTGGTAACTGGTCAGAATTGAAGGAATGATGGATGGCACTAAATACGGGGAAATTCTTGAGGGAAACCTGTTTCAGTCTTCAAGAGATTTGAGACTGGGATGGAGGTTCACCTTCCAGCAGGACAATGACCCTAAGCATGCTGCTAAAGCAACACTCGAGTGATTTAAGGGGAAACATTTAAATGTCTTGGAATGTCCTAGTGAGGGAAAAAAACATTTGATCCCCTGCTGATTTTGTACGTTTGCCCACTGACAAAGAAATGATCAGTCTATAATTTTATGGTAGGTTTATTTTAACAGTGAGAGACAGAATAACAACAAAAAAATCCAGAAAAACGAATGTCAAAAATGTTATGAATTGATTTGCATTTGTCTTTTCACAGTCGCCAAATCCAGAACAAATTCAAGAAAGCGTACAGTATTATAGAGAGCCATTATTGCATGGAACTCCGTTCCATCTCGTATTGCTCAAATTAACAGCAAACCTGGTTTCAAAAAACAGATAAAGCAACACCTCACGGCACAACGCCTCTCCCCTATTTGACCTAGATAGTTTGTGTGTATGTATTGATATGTAGGCTACGTGTGCCTTTTAAAAACAATGTATGTAGTTCTGTCCTTGAGCTGTTCTTGTCTATTCATGTTCTGTATTATGTGTGGACCCCAGGAAGAGTAACTGCTGCTTTCATAATAAAGCAAATAAAGCAAGACAAGGTCAATAGTTAAAGACATGGAATTTTAAGTGTATTGTCAATAGTTAATGACATGTTGGATGAGGAGCGATGGGGTGAGGTTGTGTTTCTCTATGCAGGAGGTAAGCTTGGCTTCTTCTTTATATGGTGTCGAGTAAAGCTTAAACCATGTACTTAGATTGTAGGTAGGTTTTGTAGGTACTTTATCTAGGTAGTTATTGTAGGTAATTATTGTAGGTAAGTATTGTATTCGTCTGAGCCCGGTGAAGCACGAAGCTAGCTAACCCACTACCTGGACCAATAAAGCTAGCTAGCTAGCAGGTAGCTACTGGTAACTATTAGCAACTTTGGATAGTTGTTTCCAATGATATTTCACGCTTAAGATTACCTGTAATTATGCCAGCTAGCTACCTACCATTCAGCTGTTTTTCTAACCTCATTATCTGAAGCGTTAACGTTAGGTAGTTAGTAGCTACTGTACTCGAAATGTAGCTAGCTTGTTGCTACCTGGATAGCTAACTAAACAATAGCTGGAACGACCTAGCTGTAATGTTTGGAGACGCTTTCTCTCCGTTGGGACAGACGCAAACTGGCTAAATCGATTCAGTAGCTAGCTTTACACTTAACTAGCTAACAGTAGCTACTAAGGGTAAGTTATAACCTACATTTATTTTTATTTTATTTTTACATACTGGTAACCAGAGTCGTTCAAAAGGAATTCAAGACATGGGTGACTAGTTAACATTAGCTTGGCTCTCTCTCTGTGTTTCATACCGTTGGAGGAGGGGTTGGTTCGTTGACAGAGAGCAAGGCTAGCTAATATGCTAACTATTCTAGCTAGCTAAGTAACTGGCTGAATAAGTTGACGACGTACTCACTCAAACTGTCAAAACTAACCCCAAAACTTTACACAACGTTAGACACGGACACGAATGATCTGTTTAGTGTGTTAACACACTATTGGTAGTTTGTTATAACCGAGTATTGGTGCTAAACCGTGTTATTGGAAGCTAGCATGCTAGTTAGCTATGGCGTCATAGGATACGGTGCCCTGGGCGGTTTTCACAGAAGAATACTGTACCAAGTTAGCTAGCTGAATAAACTAAGTTAGAGTCTATTCCTAGAAAACATTGAACCGCTGTAGTTTACAACAATTATAATTTCTAAAGTGGAAGTTGGGAGAGTTATATTTGAGTGTTTCAGTGAAACGTAAGTGAGGGAGGCCCCGCTCTCTCGCTTTCCCAGATGTTTAGTTAATTTCATTCCGATCTCCTTTGCATTATTGTAGCCTTTTCTGTAGCCTGTCAACTTTGTGTCTGTTTATCCCTGTTCTCTCCTCTCTGCACAGGCCATACAAACGCTTCACGCCGCGTGGCTGCTGCCACTCTAATCTGGTGGTCCCTGCGCGCACGACCCACGTGGAGTTCCAGGTCTCCGGCAGCCTCTGGAACTGCCGTTCTGCAGCCAACAAGGCAGAGTTCATCTCAGCCTATGCTACCCTCCAGTCCCTCGACTTCTTGGCGCTGACGGAAACATGGATTACCACAGAAAACACTACTACTCCTACTGCTCTTTCCTCGTCTGATCATGTGTTCTCGCATACCCAGAGAGCATCTGGTCAGCGCGGCGGTGGCACAGGAATCCTCATCTCTCCCAAGTGGACATTCTCTCTTTTCCCCCTGACCCATCTGTCTATCTCCTCATTTGAATTCCATGCTGTCACAGTCACTAGCCCATTCAAGCTTAACATCCTTATCATTTATCGCCCTCCAGGTTCCCTTGGAGAGTTCATCAATGAGCTTGATACCTTGATAAGTTCCTTTCCTGAGGATGGCTCACCCCTCACAGTTCTGGGTGACTTTAACCTCCCTACATCTACATTTGACTCATTTCTCTCTGCCTCCTTCTTTCCACTCCTTTCCTCTTTTGACCTCACCCTCTCACCATCCCCCCTACTGACAAGGCAGGCAATACGCTTGACCTCATCTTTACTAGATGCTGTTCTTCTACTAATCTCACTGCAACTCCCCTCCAAGTCTCCGACCACTACTTTGTATCCTTTTCTCTCTCGCTCTCCTCCAACACTACTCACTCCGCCCCTACTCAGATGGTATTAAGTCAAATGACACAGCTGGTCCTGCTCACACTGCCCTACCCTATGCCTATGCCTACCCCTATGATTTGACTTCTTTCTCCCCTCTCTCTCGACTTGTGACGGCCGGCCGCCCAACAACCTGCCCAACAACCTGCCCGCTTGACCCTATCCCCTCCTCTCTTCTCCAGACCATTTCCGGAGACCTTCTCCATTACCTCACCTCGCTCATCAACTCATCCTTGACCGCTGGCCATGTCCCTTCCGTCTTCAAGAGAGCGAGAGTTGCACCCCTCCTCAAAAAACCTACACTCGATCCCTCCGATGTCAACAACTACAGACCAGTATCCCTTCTTTCTTTTCTCTCAAAAACTATTGAGCGTGCCGTCTCTAGCCAACTCTCCTGCTATCTCTCTCAGAATGACCTTCTTGATCCAAACCAGTCAGGTTTCAAGACTGGTCATTCAACTGAGACTGCTCTTCTCTGTGTCACAAAGGCTCTCCGCACTGCTAAAGCTAACTCTCTCTCCTCTGCTCTTATCCTTCTAGACCTGTCTGCTGCCTTTGATACTGTGAACCATTAGATCCTCCTCTCCACCCTCTCCGAGTTGGGCATCTCCGGCGCTGCTCACTCTTGGATTGCGTCCTACCTGACAGGTCGCTCCTACCAGGTGGTGTGGCGAGAATCTGTCTCCGCACCACGTGCTCTCACCACTGGTGTCCCCCAGGGCTCAGTTCTAGGCCCTCTCCTATTCTCTCTATACACCAAGCCACTTGGCTCTGTCATATCCTCACATGGTCTCTCCTATCATTGCTACGCAGACGACACACAATCATAAGTTGAATGCACCAATTTGTAAGTCGCTCTGGATAAGAGCGTCTGCTAAATGACGTAAAATGTAAATGTAAATAAACAGTAAACCTGGTTTCAAAAAACAGATAAAGCAACACCTCACGGCACAACGCCTCTCCGCTATTTGACCTAGATAGTTTTTGTGTATGTATTGACATGTAGGCTACGTGTGCCATTAAACAATTTTTATGTAATTCTGTCCTTGAGCTGTTCTTGTCTATTAATATTATGTATTATGTCATGTTTCACGTTTTGTGTGGATAAGAGCTTTTGCAACAGCTAATGGGGATCCTAATAAAATACCAAATACCACGCTAATATTACACTACTACTACTACTACTGCTACTACTACTACTACTACTACTACTACTACACAACATCTACACTATTGCTAAAATACTACTAAAACACTACTACTATTACTACTACACTACTACAATACTACACTACTACTACTACTACACTACAACTACATTACTAATACTACTACAACTACTGCTACTACTACTACTACTACTACTACTACTACTACTACTACTACTACTACTACTACAATACTACTACTACTACTACTACTACTACTACTACTGCTACTACTACTACTACTACTACTACTACTACTACTACTACTACTACTGCTACTACTACTACTACTACTACTACTACTACTGCACTACTACTACTACTACTACTACTACTACTACTACTGCTACTACTACTACTACTACTACTACTACTACTACTACACTACTACTACTACTACTACAATACTACTACTACTACTACTACTACTACTACTACTACAATACTACTACTACTACTACTACTACTATTACTACTACTACTACTACTACTACTACTACTACTACAATACTACTACTACTACTACAATACTACTACTACTACTACTACTACTACTACTACTACTACTACTACTACTACTACTGCACTAACAGCAAGAGAAGGTTAAATGGAAGCCACTCCAACTAGCTCTGGGAGGAAGGTGGGAGAATGTATTGTCTGTTAGACTACACTGTTATTCATCAGATCTGATAGAAAACCCTCAATTGGAATAGGCCCTTTTCACGATGACGTCATCTAACTTCCGCCTTTCCGCGTAGCAGGTTAACTTCACTTCCGTTCGCCCGTAACCTGAGACTTCTCAACGAAAATACAACTGTTGACCACTAACTAGCAAGCTAGCTACTTGAAGAAATTCCAAAAGGTACGTTTAAGTTAAATTAGTAAAGTTAAGAGTAATAATGTTTACGTATATGCAATGGTTTGTAACTTGCTAACGTTATTGTTAATTCATAATTGTTCACTGCCTTAGTTACTTAAAAGTGGGCTAACGTTAGCTAACAACAACTTAGTACCAGATACCGATAACGTTAAAAGGTAGCGTTACATTGCTGCCTGGCTGTAATGTAACAAGTTTACTTAGCTAGCTATCTAACCCTTTGTTAGGCAGTTAGTTTATTCATGAATGTATAGTAACTCACCTATTCAAATACTGTTGTGCATGATAGCTAGATAAATATTGATTCCTGGTCAAAGCTGAATGTTAATTTAGCTGTTTCTTTTCTCTCGGTGTCTGTATCGCAACAGTATCCCATCCAACACCGAAGCATGGCACAATCTTCGAGAAGATGCTATTGCAGTGTACCATTTTGTTCAAACAACAAACAGAAATTCCCGTATCTGAGTTTTCACGATTTCCCTGTTGATGGAGAAATACGTGCCCGTTGGGTGAGGGCGATCAGGAGAGATGAGGGACCAAGTTTTAAGATTCTTCGTGGGAGCACCTTTGTTTGCAGTCAGCACTTTCCCCCTGAGGATAGATACACATCGGCCAGTGGACGGATCCGTATTAAACAGGGATCAGTGCCGTCTAGATTCCACTGGAATGATTGGGGTAAGGATAGGTAGACAGCGTTAAACGTAATACTACTGTAATCCAATAATATATTACTTGTACAAAATGTTTAATAATTTAATCCTGATGCAATATAGCTGCTACATTTTGTCATTTTAGGGACTGAAAAGTGATTACCAAAATGTATCATGACAAGCATATGGTTAATTTCACACATATAGGAGGCGGCTCACAAGCTCGGGAGTCAGTTTACCAGCGAGCAAGAAAGCGTCTTGGTGTTGCTGTCCTGGATGATTCTGATCATGAGATGCCTGACAGCACAGAGGGTGCTTTGCCTGCAGTGACAAACGATCACGACTATGCCTGCCGTCCTTCTCCTGGTTAGTATTACAAATAAGAGTAACCATGTATCTGTTTGGCAAAAAAAGTAAAAGTATATGGCAGTTAAGTAAAAATACTATTTTATACTACGATTTGGAGTAACTGGTCTCTCTGTGAAAAGACTTGGCGTTTTAAACCTCATCCATCTTAGAAGCTTCTTCAGTTTTATTTATTGAAAATGGGATGGGATAGATGAGTAATAACTAACCTACCAACATGTATGCTTTTTCTTCCCCTTAAGGTAAACTGGACAGTGCTACTCAAAGAATTCGAGAGTTGGAGCTGCAAGTGTTGTCCCTAGAAATTGAGATCCAGCACCTGACAGTTAAGAAGCAGCATCCACTCCTTTTTAATTTTTGTGTCACAGATGAGGACTATCGCTACTACACACGATTCAGCTCAAAGGAGGTCTTCACCGTGTTTTGGGATTCTGTTTATCCCTCTGCTTCACGGCTTGTATACTGGTCTAAGGCACAGCAAAACGGCACATGTGACACCTAGCCCTCACCGAAAACTTCCACTTATTGATGAACTATTTATGTTTCTGTGTCGTGTTGCAGCTGGGCTTCAGGAGAAAACCTTGTCTACCATCTTTGAGGTCAGCCTGTCCACAGTTAGCCGCATCATTTTAACATGGACTAGCTACCTTTACCAGGTTCTTGGCTCACTGCCGGTGTGGATGACAAGAGAGCAGGTGCAGGCCACAATGCCTGATAAGTTCAAGCTCTACTGCCCTCAGGTGAGAGTTATAGTAGACTGCACCGAGATCCGCTGTGAAACACCATCCTCCCTCTCACTACAGTCAGAAACCTTTTCGAGCTACAAAAATCACACCACCTTTAAAGGGCTGATTGGTGTAGCTCCATGTGGTGTTATCACATTTGTATCAAAGCTCTACACAGGCTCCATCTCCGACATGGAAATAACACGGAAATGTCAGATCTTGCATTTACTTCAGCCCGGAGATGAATTAATGGCGGACAAGGGTTTCCTGATCGAGAGGATGTTGTCAGAAGTGGGGGCAACACTCGTCATCCCTCCACTGAAAAAATCTCCTCAGCTCAGCAGGGAGGACACTCTTAAGACCCAGGCCATCGCCCGGCTGAGGATTTTAGTCGAGAGGGCCATACGGAGGGTGAAGGAGTACCATATCTGGGATGGGCTTGTTCCTCTTTCCACAGTGGGTTCAGTGAATCAGCTGTGGGCCATCTGCTGCCTCATGTCGAACTATCAGGGACCTCTTGACATTAAAGGAGACAAACCAGTTTGATGTTTTTGTCAACTGGAAGTTGTATATTTCCTGAGTAAGCTAGATGGGCTGTAAATAGAAGTACTTTTATATTACTGTATTGTATGTACAAAAAAATGTAAATATGAATTAACTTTGTTGGTAATTTAATTGATCTAATGTTATACTGTATGTTTTTGTTAAGGGTAATAACTTTTTCATAGCTATTAATGAACCTAATGTGATATATTGTAAAAATATCCAACTATTAACCATGTTATGTGCTTATGTGTCATGGCACTGATGGAACTATTAAATATATGTTTGCAAGCAACTGCTTCAATCCTTTTTGATTTTGGTAAGAGCATTTACAACATCGCAATCCTTTTCAAAATTTGTATTTCAATACATAGATATACAGTATATAACACAATGAAGTTCATTTGCAGTTAAAGAAAAACATGTCGACATTTACATCACAATCCTTTTCAAAATGTGTGTTTCAGTACATAGGAGATATACAGTATATGACAAGTTAATTTGCAGTTAAAGAAAAAAATGTCAAAGGTTCACCTTCCACATTTACCTTAACACTATTTACACATAAAATTCTGCCTTATGTTTTATAACTTAAGAAGACATCCATGTAGATGTTATAATAGAAATGATCAAGCTTCTGTCGCATTGAGTGGATAATCTCCTCATCCCTAAAGATTCTCTCAACTGTGAAGTCAGTGCGGGTATCTGTAATGAAGTCACACCACTGAAGTCCGCTTAAGGCGAGTTGGCCTTGAACCTGATAGTAGTATTTGTGGCTCTTCTTAAGGCAGGCCTGGCCTTTAACTGTGATCAGGTGTTTAACTTGGGTAACATTTTCAACATCGCAACTCTTAACCTCAGCAAGACCAAATGGTGGTGCTTCTGTTGGGCAGAAGACTTTAGCATCCGGGCTGGCTGCAAGGTGAGGTGAATCAGGGTGGATGATGACCCCGCATTGTTTCAGAGAGACATCACAAAAATCAGAATATTGCCTCAGTATCTCAGGTTCCAGATCCAACCCTCTTCTCATAGCAGCTGTCTGAGGAGTTCCTCTCAGAATGCGGGTTGCCAAAGCCTTGGCAGACAACTCCCCCACGAACATGGCATATTTCACGGAATCTGCTGGCTGTCAGTCGGGGTTTGCGTACCTGGCTCCACAGCTGGCATTCTGACTGCATTCTTGTTTCTGCTTCAATAGCAGCAGACATCTCCTCTGACACAATCAGGCTGTCCAAATGACATTGTTGTATGTAGTTGGGCTCAAAATCAATGGGAAATTTAAAGTTGTAACCTTCAATAGGCAACTGAGGAAACTCACTGGCACCAGGGTGTTTAATAATATCTCTACTTAATTCTAGAGGGCACTGGTAAGAAAGCACAGACCCAAATGGCACAGGGCCAAATTTAGAGTCCACCAAATTAAGGCCCTCAAGCCCGTGCAGCAATTTGCAAATCCCTGGTTGTGGACGGATGTCTTTCAGTTTCTCAGCACTGGCCATGACGTGAGGATCCGGCCCTGGCATGAAAGTGAGATATGTCAAGTTTAGATTTCATTAAATGCCACCTTATCTTTTTCACTAAAAAAGACAACCACACTCATCCAGTCTCGTACATGCTTCTAATACAAATAAAAAAATATCCACTGAAAGTCTATATAAAAAGTAACAAATAATAATCACTTTTATGTTTGTATTATTTTAGAAATGCACTAAAGTCTTTGTGCTCTAGTACAGGCGGGGGCTCATTCAGACTCACCATCATAGGCTCGGTACAGTGTGCACTTCACACCAGCTCTGACACTTGTTTTTTTCTTAGCCGCTGGTTTACACACCGCCATATCATTGGTGGCCTCTGGTACAATTCCCTGTGATATAATAATGATGAACAATACATTGTCAAAAGTCAATACAAACTGCAAAGTTCTGTATCAGTGTAACAAATAATGTCTGACCTGTGTCCTAGGCCGGTGCCAGGTCTGCAGTGCGCTGGTGCATGACAGAGGCAATGGCACTGTCTTAAAGCCCATGGTAACATAGTGAGCACTTTGAAAAAGAAGTGCTACTATGTGATTACATAGTGCTTTCCCAGCAGAGCAGGAACATGACATGTGATTGAGTACCACAGGAACCTCTGCAGAGTCTAGTGTAACCTGTTCATAGAGACATAACAATTAGTGCTGTACTTACAAAACATTTTTTCTGCGTTTCATTATAAACTACTGTACACAATTTTCAAAACCCAATTTCTTTTTTTAATTAAGAAAAATTGGCTGTTCTGAAACCTTTGACAAGTAGTGCCAACACTTATCGAAAATTTGAACATTTTGAGTTATCACAGAATCTTTCCCAGTCTTTATTGCCGTCAACAACCCACATCGGTTTGTAAGAATTTCGTTGTGTATTAAGTTTAATGATACAAAATCAGAGCTCAGACCGAGAAACAAACTGATCCACAGTGGAACTTTGTGGAATCATTCTTATTAAATCTGCAACCGCAGCAAAACACAACAAAAAGAAAACTTATCTATCTTAACCTATCTTATCATAATGTTAGAGAACTGTTTATCTGAGAAACCTGAAGCCGATGAGCCTCCTCATTTTTCTTCATGGACCTGTAACATCGCCCTCTCACTGTCACCTCACCGTTAACTACACTTGAGACTGTTTCAATACAGTGATTGGGAGAAAGGGCGCAGCATTAGCCATTAATACATTACTGACTCTTATTTTACGGTCGATACAAACAGCAGTAATATTAAAAAGAGGCTGCAAAACAGAAACTTCGTCAGCTCATAACCTTCGCTAGCATAGGGCTAATTTAAGCTAAATAAAGATAAACACGTACCTTCATAATCAAACAGGTAACCTTCAACGAAGAACTTGTAGCCTTTATCAAGCTTCGATCTTGAAGTAAGGGACCACTTGTCAGCAAGTCGTTCTACGTCGTTAAGTCGTATTGGTGGCAGATGTGAAAGGGACTGGGTGAACTCCATAATGATGTGCTACTAGCTAAGCGTTCCTAAGCGACACCGGATGTAAACATAACCTGCATCGCGGCAGAACGGAAGTTGTCTGACGTCACGTGAAAAGGGCCTATTGTCTGGCGGTTTCCATCCTCTGGGGATGTGGAAGTGTGAGGGAGACAGAAGGTGAAATGAAACGCACTCAAACAGGTTCCAACAGAAAAGAGCAGAGAGATGGAGGAGGAGGAGGAGGAGGAGGAGAGGAGGAGAGGAGGAGAGGAAGAGGAGGAGGAGAGGGAGGACTGGACTCTTCTGTTCACACCTGTTTACCAGAGGAAGCAATGATGTCACCCTCTTCACACACACACACACACATACACACATACACACACCTTCACAAAGGGCGAGGAGCGGGGGGGAAGGGGGAGGGTACGTGCGGGGAGGGTGGAGTACGGGGGAGGGTGGAGTACGGGGGAGGGGGGAGTACGGGAGAGTATGCGGGGAGGGGGGAGTACGGGGGAGGGGGGAGTACGGGGGGAGGGGTGGAGTACGGGGGAGGGTGGAGTACGGGGGAGGGTGGAGTACGGGGGAGGGGGGAGGGGGAGGGGGGGAGTACAGGGGAGGGGGGAGTACGGGGGGAGGGAGGAGGGTGGAGTACGGGGGGAGGGAGGAGTACGGGGGAGGGGGGAATACGGGGGAGGGAGGGGGGAGGGGGAGTACGGGGAGTACGGAGGGAGGGAGGGGGAGTACGGGGGAGGGGGGAGTACGGAGGGAGGGAGGGGGAGTACGGGGAGGGGGGGAGTACGGGGGGAGGGGGGAGGGGGGGAGTACGGAGGGAGGGTGGAGTACGGGGAGGGGGAGTACGGGGGGGAGTACTGGGGAGGGGGAGTACGGGAGGTGGAGCGGGGAGGGGGAGTACGGAGGGAGGGAGGGGGATGCGGGGGGAGGGTGGAGTACGGGGGGAGGGTGGAGTACGGGGGGAGGGGGGAGTACGGGGGTTGATTGAAGAAGCGCTCTCTTTTCATCATCATGGATCTTTTGGTTCCCCTCTCTGTTTTACCCAATAGCACTTGTGGGTTCAAGATTGCTGCACTGTTATTCTCTCTGTCTCTTCCTCCAGCTCTGTAGCTGCCCTCAACACATACATGAACAGGTGACAACCAACGACATTTATAGAAAGTATTCTGTAATTACCTAGCCGGGGGAGAGAGGGAGGGGAGGGGGGGCTACATATTAAAAGTGCCCTAAATAAAGAAATACCCTGCATTCTCCCATCACTCTTCACAAACACAGTACATTGATGGAGAGGAGGAGGAGGAGGAGGAGGAGGAGGAGGAGGAGGAGGAGGAGGAGGAGTGAGGTTGGTTTTATAAAATGTGGGTTCTTTCCAAGACAGCAGGTCGGGGGGAGCTGAATAAATTAATCACTCATTGCTTTTTTTCTGCAGGATGCCGCCGTGTGATTGGGTGCTGCTGCGGAGGGCTGTGATTGGTGGAGAGAGATTGTGAGAACCTGAAGACCTGGGCCAGCCAGGATGACAGAAGCTCAAAGGCCAACCTCTCTTTCCTCCTCTAATCCCCCTCTGAATGGAGGCTGGGCCATTATCCTGGTACTAATGGAGTTAGCTGCAGAGAGGGATCATTAAACCCATTGGGCAGGAGATAAGGGATGGGGTGTCCATTCAGATGTCTAGATTACAGAGAGAGAGAGAGAGAGAGAGAGAGAGAGAGAGAGAGAGAGAGAGAGAGAGAGAGAGAGAGAGAGAGAGAGAGAGAGAGAGAGAGAGAGAGAGAGAGAGAGAGAGAGAGAGAGAGAGAGAGAGAGATGTCTTTATTCTTTTGGAGTGTAATGTTTACTGTTAATTTTTATTGATTATTTCACTTTTGTTTATTATCTACTTCACTTGCTTTGGCAATGTTAACATGTGTTTCCCATGCCAATAAAGCCCTTAAATTGAACTGAATTGAATTGAGAGAGAGAGAGAGAGAGAGGTAGAGAGAGAGAGAGAGAGAGAGAGAGCGAGAGAGAGGTAGAGAGCGTGAGAGAGGTAGAGAGATAGAGAGAAGTAGAGCGGTGTAGTGATAGGGTGTTGAGGAGAGGCCCAGGAACATAGCCCTGTATTCCCCCCGTTGACGAGGACCAATAGAAAGACATTACAGCAGCTCTCCACTGCAGCAGCCTGCTATTGTCCACATTGTCCTGCAGCTCTCTGTTTGGTCAGGCAATAATAGCTGCATACACAGCCTCTGTCTGCCTCCCAAATTGAACCCTATTCCATTTATAGTTTACTGGTCAAAATACGTTTTAAAACCAGCCTTCAATCTGTCACGGTTGGAGAGCGAGAGAGAGACAAAGAGAAAGAGAGAGAGGTAGCGAGAGAGAGAGGAGGGAGAGAGGAGAGAGAGAGGAGGGAGAGAGGAGAGAGAGAGGAGGGAGAGAGGGGAGAGAGAGGAGGGAGAGAGGGAGATAGAGAGTTAGAGAGAGAGAGAGAGAGAGGGAGAGAGGAGAGAGAGAGGAGGGAGAGAGGAGAGAGAGATAGAGGAGGGAGAGAGGAGAGAGAGAGGAGGGAGAGAGGAGAGAGAGGAGGGAGAGAGGAGAGAGACCAAGTGAACCAAACTGTCCTGTCTACTTTTAGTTCCACACAGAGACATCATGTTAACTAGACAGGACTGATTTCACCAAACTACTGTATCTGTTAGGGGGGAAAAAATCAATACAGTTACATACCGCAATATTATTTTTGTCTCTCTGCAGCAAGTTGGAACATCAAATTGCAATAAAATTCCAGTATCGAATCGCATTACATATAGAATCGTGAGAATAGCAATACATATTGTATCAGCACCTAAGTATTGTGATAATATCCTATCGTGAGTTGCCTGGCAATTCCAGCCCAAGTATCTGTTTAGTACATTTAGTCAATCAGTTACCAGCATAAATACATCAATTTGAATTCAATCACTTTTTGGATCTGAATGCAAAAACATTCAGGCGATAAAGATGCTCAAAGTTTACCTATCTTTCATACCCCACCATACCATGAAACATCCATGTCTTCATCACTGGAAAAGATAAATGGTTGTGTTTCATGTCATTTAAAAGCATGCAGACAGGGTTGTCAAATAGTTTTAAAAGGATTTTTTACCTTATCATATTCCCATATATTTTTACCTTTATTTAACTAGGCAAGTCAGTTAAGAACAAATTCTTATTTACAATGACACCATACACCAGCCAAACCCGGACGACGCTGGGCCAATTGTGCACCGCCCTATGGGACTCCAAATTGTGATACAGCCTGGAATCGAACCAGGGTCTGTAGTGACGCCTCAAGCACTGAAATGCAGTGTCTTAGACCACTGCGCCACTCGGGTGTTATGTGGGCAGCTTGTCTCTCCCTTTTCTGTTTCCCTTCCTCCTTGTTTTGTCCCCTCTGTCTGTTGTATCTGTATGTGTGTTTGTCCCCTTTATGTGGGTGTGTCTGGAGTGGATCAGGGGGCGTGCTCAGGATCTGCCTCTCCTGTGCAGCTGCGGGTTGTTTCCAGTGATTCCTGCCTACGCAGCTGCATCCTATTCTCTCATCAACCTGCACTACTAATTCCGGGGCATGGCTCTCCACCGGCGCCAGATCGTTGTTCTTACCAGAGCGGTAACTTGGCTCACCAGTAAAGTTATTTTGTCTTTGTCTTCAGCCTGGCTCTCCACTCTCCTTAACCTGTCGTTTGTTTTGTCTTCAGTTCAGACATACCTCCCAACCTGCCTGCCTTCCTGCCTGCCGGTCTGCCTGCCTGCCTGCCTGCCTGCCTTAGCCTCTCCTTCCTCCGGAGCGACTAGCCCACTCTGTTCCTTTACTTCAGTTGTTTTTGGACTAAGACAATTTGAACTTTTATTAAAGTATTTTTGTTTCTTCCACTCCCTTTGTCGTGTTTGTTTCTCTGAGTGCTGGGTTGAACCATAGCCTAACAGAACGATCTGGCCATGGACCCAACAGAGAAACAGCACGGGGCAAACGAAGACAGCTTCCAACAAGCTATCCAGGCTCAAGGAACGTTGCTAGGACAGCATGACCAATTGATTCGGACTCTTTTGGAAGATAATCATCAACTGCTGTTTTCCAAGCCATGGTGAACGATGTTCTTAGGGATTTTTTGAACCGTTTTGTCTTTGTATACCTGGATGATATTCTTGTTTTTTCCAAGTCACCCGAGGAGCATGAGTCACACGTCCGTCAAGTCCTTCAACGGCTCTTGGAGAACAAGCTGTACGTCAAAGCAGAGAAGTGTGAGTTCCACAAACAGTCTACATCGTTCCTTGGTTTCATCATTGAGAGCGGGCAGGTGAAGGCGGACCCCGAGAAGATCCGGGCAGTGACGGAATGGCCCATACCCACCACCCGTAAGCAACTTCAACGATTTTTGGGCTTTGCTAACTTCTACCGTAGGTTCATTAAGGGTTTTAGTAAAGTGGTGGCACCCCTTACTAGACTCACATCCCCCTAAAGTCCCTTTTCTGTGGTCCCCTGAGGCGGAGCAGGCGGTAGGGGTTTTGAAGGAACTGTTTTCCACCTCCCCTGTGTTGATACACCCCAATACCTCTCTACAGTTTGTTGTGGAGGTGGACGCGTCGGACTCAGGTGTGGGAGCAGTTCTCTCCCAGCGCTCCCCCACTGACCAAAAGCTTCACCCCTGTGCTTTTTTCTCCAAGAAATTGTCACCCACAGAACGGAATTACGACGTTGGAAACCGAGAACTGCTGGCGGTCAAGCTAGCATTGGAAGAATAGCGGCACTGGCTGGATGGAGCTGAACTGCCGTTTGTGGTCTGGACAGACCACAAAAACTTGGCTTACATCCAAGCCACTAAGAGACTCAACTCACGCCAAGCCAGATGGGCCCTGTTTTTTAGTAGGTTTAACTTTATTCTTACATACAGACCGGGGTCAAGAAATGTTAAACCAGATGCTTTGTCCCGCCAGTTTGCTGACCCTTCGGAGACCAGCGAGCCTGAGGCAGTCCTACCTTCCTCATGCGTCGTGGCGGCAGTACAGTGGGAGATCGAGTCTCTTGTGAAGACTGCACTTGCCACGGACCCGGGACCGGGTGATGGACCTCCCAACCTACTCTTTGTTCCCGAGACGGTCCGGTCTCAGGTGTTGCAGTGGATTCACACCTCCCGTTTTGCTGGTCACCCTGGGATGAGACGCACGTTGACGCTGCTTAGGAGACATTTTTGGTGGCCTTCAATGGAAACTGACGTTCGGGCTTTTGTGGCAGCCTGCTGATCCACCTCCACCTGTTCGCCTCATTGACGACCATCCGGCCTACACCGTCAGTAGGCTCCTGGACTCTCGGAGGCGGGGTAGGGGTCTCCAATACCTAGTCGATTGGGAAGGTTATGGACCAGAGGAGAGGTCTTGGATCCCTAAGCGTTTTGTGTTGGATCCTCAGCTGATCACGGACTTCCATCACGGCAACCCTGACAGGCCTGGTGGGTCGCCAGGTGGCGACCATTGAGGGGGGGGTACTGTTATGTGGGCAGCTTGTCTCTCCCTTTTCTGTTTCCCTTCCTCCTTGTTTTGTCCCCTCTGTCTGTTGTATCTGTATGTGTGTTTGTCCCCTTTATGTGGGTGTGTCTGGAGTGGATCAGGGCGTGCTCAGGATCTGCCTCTCCTGTGCAGCTGCGGGTTGTTTCCAGTGATTCCTGCCTACGCAGCTGCATCCTATTCTCTCATCAACCTGCACTACTAATTCCGGGGCATGGCTCTCCACCGGCGCCAGATCGTTGTTCTTACCAGAGCGGTAACTTGGCTCACCAGTAAAGTTATTTTGTCTTTGTCTTCAGCCTGGCTCTCCACTCTCCTTAACCTGTCGTTTGTTTTGTCTTCAGTTCAGACATACCTCCCAACCTGCCTGCCTTCCTGCCTGCCGGTCTGCCTGCCTGCCTGCCTGCCTGCCTTAGCCTCTCCTTCCTCCGGAGCCGACTAGCCCACTCTGTTCCTTTACTTCAGTTGTTTTTGGACTAAGACAATTTGAACTTTTATTAAAGTATTTTTGTTTCTTCCACTCCCTTTGTCGTGTTTGTTTCTCTGAGTGCTGGGTTGAACCATAGCCTAACATCGGGAGCCCAATATTAGCTTAGACCTTTAACTTTACATCATCTGAAGTTTGTGTGTTGTGCCCGCCATCGGTTGAGACACAACGTGCTCTTGAATACAGGGTGGGAGTCATTTCAATCATAGAAATATAGTTAATAGAATGGACCTATCCCTTCAGACCACTGCAATTTAGCTGGTGCAATTTAATTTCATTGAACTTTTAACTTCTAATAATTACTACCACAAAGATGGCTGCTGGTCCACCCGATGTTGAATGTCAACTTAAATGGTCTTGTCTAATGTATTATCTGATTTGAACAGGTTTCCTCTGGAGGGTTGATTTGAACAGGTTTCCTATGGAGGGTTGATTTGAACAGGTTTCCTCTGGAGGATTGATTTGAACAGGTTTCCTCTGGAGGATTGATTTGAACAGGTTTCTTCTGGAGGATTGATTTGAACAGGTTTCCTCTGGAGGAATGATTTGAACAGTTTTCCTCTGGAGGATTGATTTGAACAGGATTCCTCTGGAGGATGGATTTGAACAGGTTTCTCTGGAGGATTGACAGTATCATTTTTTTCCAGTGATGAAGACATGCATGTCTCATGGTATGGTGGGGTATGGGAAATAGGTGTCACACCCTGGCTCTGGGACTCTTATATGTTGAGCCAGGGTGTGTAGATTCTATGTGTTTGTGTTTTACATTTTACATTTTAGTCATTTAGCAGACGCTCTTAACCAGAGCGACTTACAGGAGCAATTAGGGTCAAGTGCCTTGCTCAAGGGCACATTAACGTCATTTAGCAGACGCTCTTAGCCAGAGCGACTCACAAATTGGTACGTTCACCCTATAGCCAGTGGGATACCCACTTTACAATTTGGGGGGGGTTAGAAGGATTACTTTATCCTATCCCAGGTATTCCTTAAAGAGGTGGGGTTTCAAATGTCTCCGGAAGGTGGTGAGTGACTCCGCTGTCCTGGCGTCGTGAGGGAGCTTGTTCCACCATTGGGGTGCCAGAGCAGCGAACAGTTTTGACTGGGCTGAGGGGGAGCTATGCTTCCGCAGAGGAAGGGAGCCAGCAGGCCAGAGGTGGATGAACGCAATGCCCTCGTTTGGGTGTAGGGACTGATCAGAGCCTGAAGGTACAGAGGTGCCGTCTCCCTCACTGCTCCATAGGCAAGCACCATGGTCTTGTAGCGGATGCGAGCTTCAACTGGAAGCCAGTGGAGTGTGCGGAGGAGGGGGGGGTGACGTGAGAGAACTTGGGAAGGTTGAACACCAGACGGGCTGCGGCATTCTGGATGAGTTGTAGGGGTTTAATGGCACAGGCAGGGAGGCCAGCCAACAGCGAGTTGCAGTAGTCCAGACGGGAGATGACAAGTGCCTGGATTAGGACCTGTGCCGCTTCTTGTGTAAGGCAGGGTCGTACTCTCCGAATGTTGTAGAGCATGAACCTGCAGGAGCGGGTCACCGCCTTGATGTTGGCGGAGAACGACAGGGTGTTGTCCAGGGTCACGCCTAGGCTCTTCGCACTCTGGGAGGAGGACACAGCGGAGTTGTCAACCGTGATGGCGAGATCATGGAACGGGCAGTCCTTCCCCGGGAAGGACTGTGTTTCTATGTTAGGATCTAGTTCATGTGTATCTATGTTGGCCGGGGTGGTTCTCAATCAGAATTAACGAGAATCAGCTGTTGCTTGTTGTCTCTGATTGGGAACCATACTTAGGCAGCCTGTTTGGCACAGTGTATTGTGGGATCTTGTTCCGTGTTGGTTTGTGTTTGTTACCAAGGACTTCACGTATCGTTTTGTTGTTTGTTAGTTGTGTAAGTACTCTAATAAAGTATGTTCGCATTCCACGCTGCGCATTGGTCCAATCCTTTTGACGATCATGACAGAAGATCCCACCAATACTGGACCAAGCAGTGTGTTTCGGAGCTAACGCCGGGTAAGGAGATGGAGAAGTTGGCGATGGCCCAGGTGGGCCAATGGTGGTCCTGGGAGGACATGTTCGAGGGCAGAGGACCATGGGCAAAGGTTAAAGCCTTGGGGAGAGAGGAGGTACGGCGCCAACAGTGTCGTCGTCGGACAGGCGAGAGGCAACCCCAAGACATTTTTAGGGGGGGCACATGGCATGGACGACGGGGCTGCTGGAGGCAGATAAGGGGCGAGTTTGTGGACGAGGAGAGAAGGCCACCGGGTTACGGGAGCCATTGGTGATTAGAGGGAGGGAAAGTGTAGAGGCACGGCGAGAGGAACTGAAGTGTGTTGCCAGTCCGGTCCGGCCCGTTCCTGATCCCCGTATAAGGCCAGTGGTGTGTGTTCCCAGTGCGGTCCGGCCTGTTCCTGTCCCTCGCACCAAGCCTGTGATGCGCGTCGCCAGCCCGGTCCGGCCTGTTCCTGCCCCTCGCACCAAGCCAATGGTGCGCGTCGCCAGCCCGGCCCGGCCTGTTCCTGCCCCTCGCACCAAGCCAATGGTGCGCGTCGCCAGCCCGGCCCGGCCTGTTCCTGCTCCCCCGCACCAAGCCTATGGTGCGCGTCGCCAGCCCGGCCCGGCCTGTTCCTGCTCCCCGCACCAAGCCAATGGTGCGCGTCGCCAGCCCGGCCCGGCCCGGCCTGTTCCTGCTTCCCGCACCAAGCCTATGGTGCGCGTCGCCAGCCCGGCCCGGCCCGTTCCTGCTCCCCGCACCAAGCCAGGGGTGTGCGTCGTCAGCCCGGTCCGGCCCATTCCTGCTCCCCGCACCAAGCCTGTGGTGCGCATCGTCAGCCCGGTCCGGCCCGTTCCTGCTCCCCGAGCCAAGCCAAGGGTGCGCATCGTCAGCCCGGTCCGGCCCATTCCTGCTCCCCGCACCAAGCCTGTGGTGCGCATAGTCAGCCTGGTCCGGCCCGTTCCTGCTCCCCGCACCAAGCCAGGGGTGCGCGTCGTCAGCCCGGTCCGGCCCATTCCTGCTTCCCGCACCAAGCCTGGGGTGCGTGTCGTCAGTCCGGCACAGCCCGTGCCCGGTTCACCGGTGCCTGGTCAGGTACCGGTCAGCTGCTCCACACCGGAGCCTAAGCAATCCGCTCCACCGATGTCCAGTCCAGCTCCAGCCAGCGGGGCCGGACCAGACCAGGGGCACTACGGGGGGGTTATTAGAGGGTGGTGGTCACGCCCGGAGCCGGATCCGCCTCCGAGGAGGAATGCCCACCCGGCCCTCCCCTGTTCGGTTTATGTTTGGCGTGTTGCAGTCCGCGCCTTTGGGGGTACTGTCACGCCCTGGCTCTGGGACTCTTATATGTTGAGCCTGGGTGTGTAGATTCTATGTGTTTGTGTTTCTATGTTAGGATCTAGTTCATGTGTATCTATGTTGGCCGGGGTGGTTCTCAATCAGAGGCAACGAGAATCAGCTGTTGCTTGTTGTCTCTGATTGGGACCATACTTAGGCAGCCTGTTTGGCACAGTGTATTGTGGGATCTTGTTCCGTGTTGGTTTGTGTTTGTTACCAAGGACTTCACGTATCGTTTTGTTGTTTTGTTAGTTGTGTAAGTACTCTAATAAAGTATGTTCGCATTCCACGCTGCGCATTGGTCCAATCCTTTTGACGATCGTGACAATAGGTTAACTTTGAGCCCTTTATCTATTGAATGTTTTGCCATTCAGGTCCAAAAAGTCACTTTCTGAGCATTTCTACAATGGGCAAATATGTATGGAAGGTTTTGTTCAAATCAAACGGAGTGCTGTATTAAACTAATACTGGTGACACTGTATTAAATTCATACTGGTGACATTCTGTAATAAATGAATATGGGCTGCCCTTGGCAGGTTTCCACACCAGAAGAGACCAACAGTCCAGCAAGACAACTATGCAGAAGTGGGACGTGGAATAGAGCACCCTGCTGCAGCCAAGCTAAACCAGAGAAGGCAAAAATACAATAATTCCTTCTTTGTTATTATCAGCAATAGTATTATTAGAAAAATAACCTTTTATCATTATGAGTTCAGTTTTAGATAAGCTACAGTATCTTTCCAGTATACTGCTATTCAGAGGAACAGAACCCTAACCTACCAGTATACTGATATTCAGAGGAACAGAACCCTAACCTACCAGTATACTGATATTCAGAGGAACAGAACCCTAACCTACCAGTATACTGATATTCAGAGGAACAGAACCCTAACCTACCAGTATACTGATATTCAGAGGAATTGAACCCTAACCTACCAGTATACTGATATTCAGAGGAACATAACCCTAACCTACCAGTATACTGATATTCAGAGGAACAGAACCCTAACCTACCAGTATACTGATATTCAGAGGAACAGAACCCTAACCTACCAGTATACTGATATTCAGAGGAACAGAACCCTAACCTACCAGTATACTGATATTCAGAGGAACAGAACCCTAACCTACCAGTATACTGCTATTCAGAGGAACAGAACCCTAACCTACCAGAATACTGATATTCAGAGGAACAGAACCCTAACCTACCACTATACTGATATTCAGAGGAACAGAACCCTAACCTACCAGTATACTGATATTCAGAGGAACAGAACCCTAACCTACCAGTATACTGATATTCAGAGGAACAGAACCCTAACCTACCACTATACTGATATTCAGAGGAACAGAACCCTAACCTACCAGTATACTGATATTCAGAGGAACAGAACCCTAACCTACCAGTATACTGATATTCAGAGGAACAGAACCCTAACCTACCAGTATACTGATATTCAGAGGAACAGAACCCTAACCTACCAGTATACTGATATTCAGAGGAACAGAACCCTAACCTACCAGTATACTGCTATTCAGAGGAACAGAACCCTAACCTACAAGTATACTGATATTCAGAGGAACAGAACCCTAACCTACCAGTATACTGATATTCAGAGGAACAGAACCCTAACCTACCAGTATACTGATATTCAGAGGAACAGAACCCTAACCTACCAGTATACTGATATTCAGAGGAACAGAACCCTAACCTACCAGTATACTGATATTCAGAGGAACAGAACCCTAACCTACCAGTATACTGCTATTCAGAGGAACAGAACCCTAACCTACCGGTATACTGATATTCAGAGGAACAGAACCCTAACCTACCGGTATACTGATATTCAGAGGAACAGAACCCTAACCTACCAGTATACTGATATTCAGAGGAACAGAACCCTAACCTACCAGTATACTGCTATTCAGAGGAACAGAACCCTAACCTACAAGTATACTGATATTCAGAGGAACAGAACCCTAACCTACCAGTATACTGATATTCAGAGGAACAGAACCCTAACCTACCAGTATACTGATATTCAGAGGAACAGAACCCTAACCTACCAGTATACTGATATTCAGAGGAACAGAACCCTAACCTACCAGTATACTGATATTCAGAGGAACAGAACCCTAACCTACCAGTATACTGCTATTCAGAGGAACAGAACCCTAACCTACCGGTATACTGATATTCAGAGGAACAGAACCCTAACCTACCAGTATACTGATATTCAGAGGAACAGAACCCTAACCTACCAGTATACTGCTATTCAGAGGAACAGAACCCTAACCTACCGGTATACTGATATTCAGAGGAACAGAACCCTAACCTACCAGTATACTGATATTCAGAGGAACAGAACCCTAACCTACCACTATACTGATATTCAGAGGAACAGAATCCTAACCTACCAGTATACTGATATTCAGAGGAACAGAACCCTAACCTACCAGTATACTGATATTCAGAGGAACAGAACCCTAACCTACCACTATACTGATATTCAGAGGAACAAAACCCTAATTTAAGGGCTTTATTGGCATGGGAAACACATGTTAACATTGCCAAAGCAAGTGAAGTATATAATAAACAAAAGTGAAATAATCAATAAAAATTAACAGTAAACATTACACTCCAAAAGAATAAAGACATCTCTCTCTCTCTCTCTCTCTCTCTCTCTCTCTCTCTCTCTCTCTCTCTCTCTCTCTCTCTCTCTCTCTCTCTCTCTCTCTCTCTCTCTCTCTCTCTCTCTCTCTCTCTCTCTCTCTCTCTCTCTCTCTCTCTCTCTCTCTCTCTCTCTCTCTTCTCTCTCTCTCTCTCTCTCTCTCTCTCTCTCTCTCTCTCTCTCTCTCTCTCTCTCTCTCTCTCTCATATATATAGAGAGAGATATATGTAGATATATATACAGTGAGGGAAAAAAGTATTTGATCCCCTGCTGATTTTGTACGTTTGCCCACTGACAAAGAAATGATCAGTCTATAATTTTAATGGTAGGTTTATTTGAACAGTGAGAGACAGAATAACAACAACAAAAATGTTATAAATTGATTTGCATTTTAATGAGGGAAATAAGTATTTGAGGGATATGGTCAATAGTGTAACCAGGAGGAGAGGCCTCATTTAACACAGTCAATCCATCAGGCTTGAGCCATGTTTCAGTCAGGAGGACGTCTTTATTCCAGTGAGATTGCTTAGGCGAACACCGCCATGTTTTGCTTAGCCAGACCTAGATTGAGGCACAGAAAGCTGACTACACTGGTTGTGCTAGTGGCAGACTCCACTAAGCTGGCCGGCTGGCTAACAGCCTGCTGCCTGGCCTGCACCCTGTCTCATTGGGCTGGCTAACAGCCTGCTGCCTGGCCTGCACCCTGTCTCATTGGGCTGGCTAACAGCCTGCTGCCTGGCCTGCACCCTGTCTCATTGGGGAGGCTAACAGCCTGCTGCCTGGCCTGCACCCTGTCTCATTGGGGAGCTAGAGGAGTTAGAGCCCTGTCTATGTTGGTAGATAAGATGAGAGCACCCCTCCAGCTAGGATGGAGTCCATCACTCCTCAGCAGGCCAGGCTTGGTCCTGTAGCACCCCTCCAGCTAGGATGGAGTCCATCACTCCTCAGCAGGCCAGGCTTGGTCCTGTAGCACCCCTCCAGCTAGGATGGAGTCCATCACTCCTCAGCAGGCCAGGCTTGGTCCTGTAGCACCCCTCCAGCTAGGATGGAGTCCCTCACTCCTCAGCAGGCCAGGCTTGGTCCTGTAGCACCCCTCCATCTAGGATGGAGTCCATCACTCCTCAGCAGGCCAGGCTTGGTCCTGTAGCACCCCTCCAGCTAGGATGGAGTCCATCACTCCTCAGCAGGCCAGGCTTCGTCCTGTAACACCCCTCCGGCTAGGATGGAGTCCATCACTCCTCAGCAGGCCAGGCTTGGTCCTGTAGCACCCCTCCAGCTAGGATGGAGTCCATCACTCCTCAGCAGGCCAGGCTTGGTCCTGTAGCACCCCTCCAGCTAGGATGGAGTCCATCACTCCTCAGCAGGCCAGGCTTGGTCCTGTAGCACCCCTCCAGCTAGGATGGAGTCCATCACTCCTCAGCAGGCCAGGCTTGGTCCTGTAGCACCCCTCCAGCTAGGATGGAGTCCATCACTCCTCAACAGGCCAGGCTTGGTCCTGTAACACCCCTCCATCTAGGATGGAGTCCATCACTCCTCAACAGGCCAGGCTTGGTCCTGTAGCACCCCTCCATCTAGGATGGAGTCCATCACTCCTCAGCAGGCCAGGCTTGGTCCTGTAACACCCCTCCAGCTAGGATGGAGTCCGTCACTCCTCAGCAGGCCAGGCTTGGTCCTGTAGCACCCCTCCAGCTAGGATGGAGTCCATCACTCCTCAGCAGGCCAGGCTTGGTCCTGTTTGTGGGTGAGTCCCAGAAAGAGGGCTAATTATCTATAAATTCTATCTTTTGGGAGGGGCAGAAAACAGTTTTTAGGCAGCGATTGAGTTTTGAGACTCTGCTGTAGAGCTCATCACTCCAACTGGGAGGGGGCCAGAGACAAAATTAAATACACGCTGAAACTATATTCTGCTTGGCGACCTCTGACTGTTTCTTCCTAACATCGTTGGTGCTGACGTTGATAACAATATCCCTATACTCTCTACACTCACCAGTTTTAGCCTTAGCCAGCACCATCTTCAGATTAGCCTTTACGTCGGTAACCCTGCCCCGTGGTAAAGAGTGTATGATCGCAGGATGATTCTTTTTAAGTCTAATATTGTGGGTAATTGAGTTGCCAATGACTAGAGTTTTAAATTTGTCAGAGCTAATGGTGGGAGGCTTCGGCGGCTTAGACCCCGTAACGGGTGAAGGAGAGACCTGAGAACTCTCGGCCTCTGACTCATTGCTTAGTTGGGAAAACCGGTTGAAAGTTTCTATCAGCTGAATAAGTGACACCGGTTGAGCATGCCAACAGAATTTATTCCAGAAGCTGTGAGAAAATTGTCCGGCTGCAGGGACTGTGATTTATGCTACTATTTGTATTTACTTGTGGCAAAAACGCTGTTTCATCCTTTCCTACATTTAAATTGCCCTTGCAACTCATCTATCCTCACCATAAAGTGATAGTTCTCCTGTATACTATGACACTACTGCAAAATGTAACTTATAGATCTATGTCAGATAAAGTGTCCGGTGTAAAAAGTTGAGTGAGGACAAGACTGAGGTTGGTAAACTTGTTAAATACAGAGTTTGATACAATAATAATATGCCATTTAGCAGACGCTTTTATCCAAAGCGACTTACAGTCATGTGTGCATACATTTTTACGTATGGGTGGTCCCGGGGATCGAACCCACTACCCTGGCGTTACAAGCGCCATGCTCTACCAATTGAGCTACAGAGGACCACAATGGTTATTAAAAGTAAAAAGCAAGAAAGTTTGGCAGGTAGCCAAGTAGCAACAAACAGAACGCAGCGCGGAGACACCGCGGCAGGAGGCACCACGGCAGGAGACACCGCAGCACGGAGTCACCGCGGCAGGAGACACCGCGGCACGGAGTCACCGCGGCAGGAGACACCGCGGCAGGAGAGACCGCAGCACGGAGTCACCGCGGCAGGAGACACCGCGGCAGGAGACACCGCAGCAGGGAGACACCGCAGCACGGAGTCACTGCGGCAGGAGACAATACGGCAGTGTGAGGCAATCATTGCTCAAAAACTGTACTGCATACTTATTCAGGCTCCATATAGGGTATGTGGTTGTGTATAGTGTTTGACTAACAAAGGACATACAGTGTCTTCGGAAAGTATTCAGACCTTTTTCCTTTTTTTTGTTACGTTACAGCCTTACTCTAAAATGGATTATATAAATAAAAATCATCTTGAATCTACACACAATAACCCATAAAAAACAGAAATACCTTATTTACATAAGTATTCAGACCCTTTGCTATGAGACTCATAATTGAGCTCAGGTGCATCCTGTTTCCATTGATCATCCTTGAGATGTTTCTACAACTTGATTGGCGTCCACCTGTGGTAAATTAATTTGATTAGACATGATTTGAAAAGGCACACACCTGTCTATATAAGGTCCCACAGTTGACAGTGCATGTCAGAGTAAAAAACAAGCCATGAGGTCGAAGGAATTGTCCGTAGAGCTCCGAGACAGGATTGTGTCGAGGCACAGATCTAGGGAAGGGTACCAAAACATTTCTGCAGCATTGAAAGTCCACAAGAACACAGTGGCCTCCATCATTCTTAAATGGAAGAAGTTTGGAACCACCAAGACTCTTCCTAGAGTTGGCCGCCCCGACAAACTGAGCAATCGGGGGAGAAGGGCCTTGGTCAGGGAGGTGAACAAGAACACGATGGCCACTCTGACAGAGCTCTAGAGTTCCTCTGTGGAGATGGGAGAAACATCCAGAAGGACAACCATCTCTGCAGCACTCCACCAATCAGGCCTTTATGGGAGAGTGGCCAGACTGAAGCCACTCCTCAGTAAAAGGCACATGACAGCCCGCTTGGAGTTTGCCAAAAGACACCTAAAGGACTCTCAGACCATCAGAAACAAGATTCTCTGGACTGATGAAACCAAGATTTTACTCTTTGGCCTGATGCCAAGCTTCATGTCTGGAGGAAACCTGGCACCATCTTTAGCATGGTGGCGGCAGCATCATGCTGTGGGGATGTTTTTCAGCGGCAGGGACTGGGAGACTAGTCAGGATCGAGGCAAAGATGAACGGAGCAAAGTACAGAGAGATCCTTGATGAAAACCTGCTCCAGAGCGCTCAGGACCTCAGACTGGGGTAAAGGTTCACCTTCCAACAGGACAACGACCCTAAGCAGACGGTCAAGACAACGCAGGAATGGCTTCAGGACAAGTCTCTGAATGTCCTTGAGTGACCCAGCCAGAGCCCGGATTTGAACCCAATCAAACATCTCTGGAGAGACCTGAAGATAGCTGTGCAGCGACGCTCCCCATCCAACCTGACAGAGCTTGAGCGGATCTGCAGAGAAGAATGGGAGAAACTCCCCAAATACAGATGTGCCAAGCTTGTAGCATCATACCCAAGAAGACTCAAGGCTGTAATTGCTGCCAAAGGTGCTTCAACAAAGTACTGAGTAAAGGGTCTGAATACTTATGTAAATGTAATATTTCTGTTTGTTTTTTAAATATAAATTAGCAAAAACATTTAAAACCTGTTTTTGCTTTGTCATTATGGGGTATTGTGTGTAGATTGATGAGGGGAAAAAAACGATTTAATCGATATTAGAATAAGGCTGTAACATAACAAAATGTGGAAAAAGTCAAGGGGTCTGAATACTTTCCGATGGGTGTGTATTGACTAACAGTGTTTGTGTTTGACTAACAGAAGACATAGTGTACATTCCATATAGGCATGTGTCCTTAGTGTTCTCCATAGAGCCTGACCTCTGACCCCACCACACCCTCTATAACCCTCCAACCCCAGCCGTGTGCCCCACCGTCCATCACCCCTCACAGCCTTAACCCACTCGGCAGAGCAGCCCTCTACTGTCCATCACCCCTCACAGCCTTAACCCACTCGGCAGAGCAGCCCTCTACTGTCCATCACCCCTCACAGCCTTAACCCACTCGGCAGAGCAGCCCTCTACTGTCCATCACCCCTCACAGCCTTAACCCACTCGGCAGAGCAGCCCTCTACTGTCCATCACCCCTCACAGCCTTAACCCACTCGGCAGAGCAGCCCTCTACTGTCCATCACCCCTCACAGCCTTAACCCACTCGGCAGAGCAGCCCTCTACTGTCCATCACCCCTCACAGCCTTAACCCACTCGGCAGAGCAGCCCTCACTGCCTTAACCCACTCGGCAGAGCAGCCCTCTACTGTACTGTTGTGTATCTGCGTCCCAAATGGCACCCTATTCCCTATATAGTGCACTACTTTAGACCAGAGAATGGCACCCTATTCCCTATATAGTGCACTACTTTAGACCAGAGAATGGTACCCTATTCCCTATATAGTGCACTACTTTAGACCAGAGCCCTATGACACCCTATTCCCTATATAGTGCACTACTTTAGACCAGAGTCCTATGGACAGCCCTATTCCCTATATAGTGCACTACTTTAGACCAGAGCCCTATGGACAGCCCTATTCCCTATATAGTGCACTACTTTAGACCAGAGTCCTATGGACAGCCCTGTTCCCTATATAGTGCACTACTTTAGACCAGAGTCCTATGGACAGCCCTATTCCCTATATAGTGCACTACTTTTGACCAGAGCCCTATGGACAGCCCTATTCCCTATATAGTGCACTACTTTAGACCAGAGCCCTATGACACCCTATTCCCTATATAGTGCACTACTTTAGACCAGAGCCCTATGACACCCTATTCCCTATATAGTGCACTACTTTAGACCAGTGAATGGCACCCTATTCCCTATATAGTGCACTACTTTAGACCAGAGCCCTATGACACCCTATTCCCTATATAGTGCACTACTTTAGACCAGAGCCCTATGACACCCTATTCCCTATATAGTGCACTACTTTAGACCAGAGCCCTATGACACCCTATTCCCTATATAGTGCACTACTTTTGACCAGAGCCCTATGGACAGCCCTATTCCCTATATAGTGCACTACTTTAGACCAGAGCCCTATGACACCCTATTCCCTATATAGTGCACTACTTTAGACCAGAGCCCTATGACACCCTATTCCCTATATAGTGCACTACTTTAGACCAGTGAATGGCACCCTATTCCCTATATAGTGCACTACTTTAGACCAGAGCCCTATGACACCCTATTCCCTATATAGTGCACTACTTTAGACCAGAGAATGGCACCCTATTCCCTATATAGTGCACTACTTTAGACCAGAGCCCTATGGACAACCCTATTCCCTATATAGTGCACTACTTTAGACCAGAGCCCTATGACACCCTATTCCCTATATAGTGCACTACTTTAGACCAGAGCCCTATGACACCCTATTCCCTATATAGTGCACTACTTTAGACCAGAGCCCTATGGACAGCCCTATTCCCTATATAGTGCACTACTTTAGACCAGAGCCCTATGGACAGCCCTATTCCCTATATAGTGCACTACTTTAGACCAGAGCCCTATGACACCCTATTCCCTATATAGTGCACTACTTTAGACCAGAGCCCTATGACACCCTATTCCCTATATAGTGCACTACTTTAGACCAGAGCCCTATGACACCCTATTCCCTATATAGTGCACTACTTTAGACCAGAGCCCTATGACACCCTATTCCCTATGTAGTGCACTACTTTAGACCAGAGCCCTATGACACCCTATTCCCTATATAGTGCACTACTTTAGACCAGAGCCCTATGGACAGCCCTATTCCCTATATAGTACACTACTTTAGACCAGAGCCCTATGACACCCTATTCCCTATATAGTGCACTACTTTAGACCAGAGTCCTATGGACAGCCCTATTCCCTATATAGTACACTACTTTAGACCAGAGCCCTATGACACCCTATTCCCTATATAGTGCACTACTTTAGACCAGAGTCCTATGGACAGCCCTATTCCCTATATAGTACACTACTTTAGACCAGAGTCCTATGGACAGCCCTATTCCCTATATAGTGCACTACTTTAGACCAGGGCCCTATGACACCCTATTCCCTATATAGTGCACTACTTTAGACCAGAGCCCTATGACACCCTATTCCCTATATAGTACACTACTTTAGACCAGAGCCCTATGACACCCTATTCCCTATATAGTGCACTACTTTAGACCAGAGCCCTATGACACCCTATTCCCTATGTAGTGCACTACTTTAGACCAGAGCCCTATGACACCCTATTCCCTATATAGTGCACTACTTTAGACCAGAGCCCTATGGACAGCCCTATTCCCTATATAGTACACTACTTTAGACCAGAGCCCTATGACACCCTATTCCCTATATAGTGCACTACTTTAGACCAGAGCCCTATGACACCCTATTCCCTATATAGTGCACTACTTTAGACCAGAGTCCTATGGACAGCCCTATTCCCTATATAGTACACTACTTTAGACCAGAGTCCTATGGACAGCCCTATTCCCTATATAGTGCACTACTTTAGACCAGGGCCCTATGACACCCTATTCCCTATATAGTGCACTACTTTTGACCAGGGCCCAGTGCACTATATAGGGAATGGGTGCCATTTGGGACGCAGTCTAAGTGTCTACTTGCTCCCGGATCAGAGAGAGAGAGAGACACAGAGAGAGACAGAGACAGAGACAGAGACAGAGACAGAGACAGAGACAGAGACAGAGAGAGACAGAGAGAGACAGAGAGAGACAGAGAGAGACAGAGAGAGACAGAGAGAGAGAGAGAGAGAGAGAGAGAGAGAGAGAGAGAGGAGAGAGAGAGAGAGAGAGAGAGGGAGCAGAAGGAGCAGAAGACACATTTTTGTTGTTCACTGTAACTAATGGACAAAGAATATTGAATTGTTCTGTAGTGTAAAGAAGTCAGCCAGAGTTGATGTGGGCCATCATTCAAACAAAGAGATGCCTCATCAGTGCATATTTACAAACTATATAATGACAATCAATTAAAAAAACTATGCTGGTATCCATTCATTTCATTGTTTATTAAATTATATTCTTAGCTATTACTATTTAATGGCAGTACCCATAATTCACAAATGGCTCCATGCATGGTTCTATATGGAATCATTTTGGTTCATTTACATTTTTACATTTTAGTAAGACACTCATATCTAGAGCGACTTACAGTTAGTGTATTCATCTTAAGATAGCTAGGTGGGGCAAACACTTACCACTGCCTCCGAGTGGTGCAGTGGTCTAAGGCACTGCATTGCAGCTGTGCCAATACAGATCCTGGTTTGAATCCAGGCTCTGTCGTAGCCGGCCGCGACCAGGAGACCCATGGGGCGGCGCGCAATTGTCCCAGCGTCGTCCAGGGTAGGGGAGGGAATGGCCGGCAGGGATGTAGCTCAGTTGGTAGAGCATGGCTTTTGTAACGCCAGGGTTGTTGGTTTGATTCCCACGGGGGGCCAGTATGAAAAATAAAAATAATGTATGCACTCACTAACTGTAAGTTGCTCTGGATAAGAGCGTCTGCTAAATGTAAAAATGTATGCTTTTCCTCAATAAAGTAGCTATGAGCAGAGCTAGAAGGGGGGAGGGGTTGAGGTGAGGAGGGTGATTATTTAAGTGGCAGGGTTTCAGGTGCTTTTGGAAGATGGGCAGGGACTCTGCTGTCCTAGTTTCAAGGGGAAGCTGGTTCCACCATTGGGGTACCAGGACAGAGAAGAGCTTGGACTGGGCTGAGCGGGAGCTGCCCTCCCATTGGGGTGCCAAGACAGAGAAGAGCTGGGACTGGGCTGAGCGGGAGCTGCCCTCCCATTGGGATGCCAAGACAGAGAAGAGCTGGGACTGGGCTGAGCGGGAGCTGCCCTCCCATTGGGATGCCAAGACAGAGAAGAGCTTGGACTGGGCTGAGGGGGAGCTGCCGTCCCATTGGGGTGCCAGGACAGAGAAGAGCTGGGACTGGGCTGAGTGGGAGCTGCCCTCCCATTGGGGTGCCAGGACAGAGAAGAGCTTGGACTGGGCTGAGGGGGAGCTGCCCTCCCATTGGGGTGCCAGGACAGAGAAGAGCTTGGACTGGACTGAGTGGGAGCTGCCCTCCCGTAGGGGTGGGAGGGCCAAGAGACCTGAGGTGGCAGAACGGAGTGCTCGGGTTGGGGTGTAGGGTTGGAGCATAGCCTGAAGGTAGGGAGGGGCAGTTCCTCTTGCTGCTCCGTAGATAAGCACCATAGTCTTTTAGTGGATGCGAGCTTCGACTGGAATCTATTGAAGTGTGCGGAGGAGCGGGCTGACATGGGAGAACATGGGAAGGTTGAAAAGCAGGTGGGCTGCAGAGTTCTGTATAAGTTGCAGAGGTTTGATGGCACAAGCGGGGAGCCCAGCCAACAGCGAGTTGCAGTAGTCCAGACAGGAGATGACAAGTGCCTGGATTAGGACCTGTGCCGCTTCCTGTGTAAGGTAGGGTCGTACTCTACGGATGTTGCAGAGCATGAACCTGTAGAAGCGAGTCACTGCTTTGATGTTTGCAGAGAACGACAGGGTGTTGTCCAGGGTCACGCAAAGGTTCTTTGCACTCTGGGAGGGCAACACTTTCGAGTTGTAGACTGTGATGGAGAGGTCTTTGAGCGGGCAGGCCTTCCCTGGGAGGAAGAACAGCTCCTTCTTGTTAAAGTTTAGCTTGAGGTGATGGGCCGACATCCAAGCTGAGATATATGCGAGGCACGCAGAGATGCATATCGCCACCTGGGTGTCAGAGGGGGGATGGAGAAAAGTAGTTGAGTGTCATCTGCATAGCAATGATAGGAAAGACCATGTGAGGATATGACGGAGCCCAGTGACTTGGTGTATAGAGGGAAGAGGAGAGGGCCTAGAACCGAGCCCTGGGGGACACCAGTAGTGAGAGGACGTGGTGCAGACACAGGGTGGAGAGGAGGATCAGCCCTGAGAGGGTGGAGAGGAGGATCAGCCCTGAGAGGGGGGAGAGGAGGATCAGCCCTGAGAGGGTGGAGAGGAGGATCAGCCCTGAGAGGGGGGAGAGGAGGATCAGCCCTGAGAGGGTGGAGAGGAGGATCAGCCCTGAGAGGGTGGAGAGGAGGATCAGCCCTGAGAGGGTGGAGAGGAGGATCAGCCCTGAGAGGGTGGAGAGGAGGATCAGCCCTGAGAGGGTGGAGAGGAGGATCAGCCCTGAGAGGGTGGAGAGGAGGATCAGCCCTGAGAGGGTGGAGAGGAGGATCTGATGGTTCATGGTGTCGAAGGCAGCGGATAGATGTAGGAGGATGAGAACAGAGGAGAGAGAGTCAGCTTTGGCAGTGTGGAGAGCCTCCGTGACACAGAGAAGAGCAGTCTCGGTTGAGTGACCCATTTTGAAGCCTGACTGGTTAGCCTATGTCAAGTGGCCACCAGTAAATTATGTTGCTAAAAATAACTACACAGATGTAGTAACTAGCAGTAAATCTATATTAATTTCATAATAATCGCTAGCCTTGCATAATTTAATCCCATGATTGTTGCAACATTGTAGACAATTCTGTTTCATTTTATTCCATAAAATGTGTTTGTTTGCTGTTTAGTCCTTGGAGCTCCTCGTCCGTGTCGGTAGGCTACAACACCTGCGAACGTTTCATGCAGGGGCGTCAGTTGGGTATGGCAGGTTATCTGAAGACCAAAAATTGAAACGTAGGCTACAAAAAATTAGAATTTGATGTCAGCATTTGAACGCGGCCATCTGTTTCACGCACCGGTTACTTCCACATTGATGTGGGCACGTCCAGTAGGCTAGGGGAAGATAAGCTTCCCCTAAATTACATTTCATAAAACTTGCCTAAATTAGCTATATAATTACTTGTGCCTATACAGAAATACATCAAATCATTCAAAATACTACACCAGAGAGCATGATTTGGCCACAGAGGATAATTAGATCACTTACTGCTAATTCAGAGGCTTTACTCAATCAGGCTGCAGGTAACTAGTTTAAAAATTACTTGACAGATAGAACTCAATGTGTATCTACCGATTATGTTTTAAATCAGGTTTTCTGAACATAACGAAAGGCTCCCCAGCTGGTTCCTTTTCTTCCTTCAAGGGAGTTTTTTCCTTGCCACCATCGCTTCCGCTCTCCTGGGGTCTAAGGTTGGTTCACTCCGTGGGCATCTCGTCCATATGCCTATACTACCTCAACTATATCGCCAACCATTTAGCACTTGCAGTCCAGAACAGCTCACTTCCTCTCCAGGGTCCAACTAGGGCTGTGGCGGTCACGACATGTCATCAGCCGGTGATTGTCAAGCAAATAACTGCCGGTCTCACGGTAATTGACCGTTAATTAACATAAACACATTTAGCATCTCCTGGCTTCCACACATAGCCTACAAGCCACTGATGCAGACCTTTGGAACATCTACATTTTATAAAGTCTAATAAATCCATGTAATATAGCCTACACCTTCACAATAAATCCATTATTTATTTTAGACAGGTCTAACGAAACATGATATGAAGAAAATGTAGTCTATTTCAGAAGAACAGAATAGCATCCTCTGAGTTGTCCTTATGTTAGGTCCTGATCTGGCTGTGCCATATGGCTGTGGGCTACACTAGTTCATTTAGCAGACAAGATTTACTTAGAATTCCGTGGCATTATTTTAGATTATTTTATAGTATGAAGAATACAATTGAACAAAGCTGAATAAAATGGAAAGTATATTTTCTCCAAATGATTTGAGGGAGTGCGCAGATGCGGCTATTCTGTGTTGAGCGGTTAACAAAAAAAGAGGTACTCCTATATGCTTAATTTAGAGTTATTTATGCAACTTTAGTTGTTCTACAAACATTGGGCTATATGTTTAGATTTGTAATACATTGTAAGGCTGCATGATGCGACTAATGATGATTTGCATGAAAGGCATGAGCTCTGCTTTGTTTTTTGGGCAGGCTGCACACACTTCATCAGTCTCTCATTCACAATTTGACAAGCACTTGATAATACCTCAAATTTCCCGACAGCATCCCTTTTGTGTGGCCGTAATGAGGCTGATAAACTATTCTATTATTTTCTGCGCACACGGCAGTAGGCTATAAGTGAGAATGTTCCAATAGCGGGAAAATACCATTATCAAAAGTGACCGCAAATGTGATTATGCATGTAATGCTTTTATTATAAAGGTGCATTTGTATGGTAAAAATGATCTTCCCCAAACTTGAAATTCACGCACTGCTTTTGTATGCCAGTTAGGCTCTACACCCCTTGTAAAGCGGATTCATGAGCTTAAACTTTAAGAAGTTATTTGGCCACTTTAGTTGTGATACAAACCTTATTAAAACATATAGGTCTATGTCAGGGAAAAAAGGCATTGTTTCTTGCCTTACTCTGGACATCATTCACAAGTGATAATACACTGCTCAAAAAAATAAAGGGAACACTTAAACAACACAATGTAACTCCAAGTCAATCACACTTCTGTGAAATCAAACTGTCCACTTAGGAAGCAACACTGATTGAAAATAAATTTCACATGCTGTTGTGCAAATGGAATAGACAACAGGTGGAAATTATAGGCAATTAGCAAGACATCCCCCAATAAAGGACTGGTTTTGCAGGTGGTGACCACAGAACACTTCTCAGTTCCTATGCTTCCTAGCTGATGTTTTGGTCACTTTTGAATGCTGGCGGTGCTTTCACTCTAGTGGTAGCATGAGATGGAGTCTACAACCCACACAAGTGGCTCAGGTAGTGCAGCTCATCCAGGATGGCACATCAATGCGAGCTGTGGCAAGAAGGTTTGCTGTGTCTGTCAGCGTAGTGTCCAGAGCATGGAGGCGCTACCAGGAGACAGGCCAGTACATCAGGAGACGTGGAGGAGGCCGTAGGAGGGCAACAACCCAGCAGCAGGACTGCTACCTCCTCCTTTGTGCAAGGAGGAGCAGGAGGAGCACTGCCAGAGACCTGCAAAATGACCTCCAGTAGGCCACAAATGTGCATGTGTCTGCTCAAATGGTCAGAAACGGACTCCATGAGGGTGGTATGAGGGCCCGACGTCCACAGGTGGGGGTTGTGCTTACAGCCAAACACCGTGCAGGACGTTTGGCATTTGGCAGAGAACACCAAGATTAGCAAATTCGCCACTGGCGCCCTGTGCTCTTCACAGATGAAAGCAGGTTCACACTGAGCACATGTGACAGACGTGACAGAGTCTGGAGACGCCGTGGAGAACGTTCTGCTGCCTGCAACATCCTCCAGCATGACCGGTTTGGCGGTGGGTCAGTCATGGTGTGGGGTGGCATTTCTTTGGGGGGCCGCACAGCCCTCCATGTGCTCGCCAGAGGTAGCCTGACTGCCATTAGGTACCGAGATGAGATCCTCAGACCCCTTGTGAGACCATATGCTGGTGCGGTTGGCCCTGGGTTCCTCCTAATGCAAGACAATGCTAGACCTCATGTGGCTGGAGTGTGTCAGCAGTTCCTGCAAGAAGAAGGCATTGATGGTATGGACTGGCCCGCCCGTTCCCCAGACCTGAATCCAATTGAGCACATCTGGGACATCATGTCTCGCTCCATCCACCAACGCCACGTTGCACCACAGACTCTCCAGGAGTTGGCGGATGCTTTAGTCCAGGTCTGGGAGGAGATCCCTCAGGAGACCATCCGCCACCTCATCAGGAGCATGCTCAGGCGTTGTAGGGAGGTCATACAGGCACGTGGAGGCCACACACACTACTGAGCCTAATTTTGACTTGTTTTAAGGACATTACATCAAAGTTGGATCAGCCTGTAGTGTGGTTTTCTACTTTAATTTTGAGGGTGACTCCAAATCCAGACCTCCATGGAATGATAATTTTGATTTCCATTGATAATTGTTGTGTGATTTTGTTGTCAGCACATTCAACTATGTAAAGAAAAAATTATTTAATAAGATTATTTCATTCATTCAGATCTAGGATGTGTTATTTTAGTGTTCCCTTAATTTTTTTGAGCAGTGTATATAATTCACAAGTGATAATATATCATTCACAAGTGATAGTATATCATTCACAAGTGATAGTATATCATTCACAAGTGATAATATATCATTCACAAGCGATAATATATCATTCACAAGCGATAATATATCATTCACAAGTGATAATATCATTCACAAGTGATAATATCATTCACCAGTGATAATATCATTCACAAGTGATAATATATTTTTCACAAGTGATATGTATATCATTCACAAGTGATAATACATCATTCACAAGTGATAGTATATCATTACAAGTGATAATACATCATTCACAAGTGATAGTATATCATTACAAGTGATAATATATCATTCACAAGTGATAGTATATCATTACAAGTGATAATATATCATCCCGAGTGGCGCAGTGGTCTAAGGCACTGTATTGCAGTGCTAGCTGTGCCACTAGAGATCCTGGTTCGAATCCAGGCTCTGTCGTAGCCGGCCGCGACCGGGAGACCCATGGGGCGGCGCACAATTGGCCCAGTGTCGTCCAGGATATGTGAGGGAATGGCCGGCAGGGATGTAGCTCAGTTGGTTGAGCATGGCGTTTGCAACGACAGGGTTGTGGGTTCAATTCCCACGGGGGGCCAGTAAAAAAAAAAATATATATATAAAAAAGAATAATGTATGCACTCACTAACTGTAAGTCGCTCTGGATAAGAGCGTCTGCTAAATGACTAAAATGTAAATGTAATTCACAAGTGATAATATATCATTTGCTAGTGATAATATATCATTCGCTAGTGATAATATATCATTCACAAGTGATAGTGGTCTCCCGAGTGGCGCAGTGGTCTAAGGCTTTGCCACTAGAGATCCTGGTTCGAATCCAGGCTCTGTTGTAGCCGGCCGCGACCGGGAGACCCATGGGGCGGCGCACAATTGGCCCAGGGTAGGGGATGGAATGGCCGGGAGGGATGTAGCTCAGTTGGTTTGTTTCCCACGGGGGGCCAGTATGAAAAATAATGTATGCACTCACTAACTGTAAGTCGCTCTGGATAAGAGTGTCTACTAAAATTTGAAAATAATAGTGATAATATATCATTCACAAGTGATAGGCTAATATTGTCACCCATCAGACTATTCTTGATTTAATCTTGTCTTTAGATAAACTTAATAATGTGTGAAATTCGTTTTGATTTAGAATGGACCATTATCATGCACCTGTCTCGAAACAGGTGCTAGGGAAAAAATACATGTCATCTATGCACTTAAATAGCGAATGGAGGACGCTTTTCCTGTGGTTCATTTTCATGCCAGCCAGGTAGGCTATACTCCTGTTGTAAAGAGAAGCATTATGCTTTATATTAGAAAAGTTGAGAAATACATTTAGTAGGCCTAGCCTATAGAAAGCTGATGGGATCCTCCTTTTTTTAATAGAGGCCATCACACTGTTTTCTCACGCAATTGCATAGCCTATAGAAATGTTGCGCAACATGAACTCATTAGCTCTCATGAAGGGTTTGATTAGATTTTCGATTACATTTGCGTTGATGTCAGAGTGATTAGAGGGACAATAGAGTGCTGAGTACCAGGCAGTTAGCAAGTTTGGTAGTCTACTAATGACCATCAGCAGCATCAGAGCTTGGAGTAGCCTAATTACCGTGACTACATGGTCACGTGGCAGTTATACGGTCACCGTAACAGCCCTATCAGCGAGCTCATATTTTCACATGCAAACATTTTTGTGGGCAAACTGTTGGGGTAAATTTGCGGTAACTTGTGAACTTCTGGCAAACAAATCTGGGAAACTTGTGGCGAACATTTTGTTAGCTGCAAACTCAGTATGAATATGAAAATTTGATCAGGTTTTTGGTTACTGTGTGTTGACAACATTTAAATGTATCTACATAAACCAAATCACAACTTTAAATGAACGTACTGCTCAGAGAAAAAAACAAAAACATTAAAATGTAGTAAATATACTAAACATGTATTAACAGATGAAAAATACATCCAGTAGAACTTAATCATCAGGTAATGAAGAAAAGAGCAAAGGATATTTCCAAAATAAATTGTTTATTTTATCTTTTTATATAGCTACAACATTTACATGAGAGAAATATGAACACTATGGGGATGTTGACCTTGGGAGGTTTAAAGTGACAACTACAGAATTATTTACATGAGCCAAGTGATAACTGAGCAATAGATTTCAACCAACGGAAGTTTAAAAGTTAATTCAAACGCCATTCAGAACTATTGCCTTTTTGAGTGAACTTTGGAAATGGCAGCCCTGTGGAAGTCCTTGGTCCAAAGTTTGTTGAATGCATGCACTGAAACAATCAGAAAACACAAAGCAAACAAAATTAGGAAAACAATGTTATTTTGGCATCTTAAAAAATGTAGAAATGTAGTTATGCCTAATATGGCAATTCATTTTATTTTTCCAAAATTAATTTTTTACACAAAAAATTGTGGGGTTAAAAATAACCCAATTTGAGTCATTTATTGGACTAACACAGAATTGGGTTCATTCAATCCAGTGTGGTTGTGCATCTAACCCAGCACCTTGGGTTGAGCGCTTGACCCAGTTGCTGGGTCATTTTTTATATAATCCTTGGGTTATTTTCCAAATATACATTTTTAGATTTTATTTTAGCCTTCGCTACCATCCCACCCATGTTGAATTAATTAGTATTGGTATTAATTAGTATTGATATTAATTAGTATTAATTAGTATTGGTATTAATTAGTATTGCCTGCATTTCAGAACACCTCAGAGAATTGTCCACAATGTGCAAGAATGTAAACATTTTTTAAATAGAAAAAGTATGTTCCAAGTATGTTATTTTGTAAGATAACAATCAATCTTAAAATTGATTTATATTATTTCATGAATCAAACAGTCCAAACATCAGACTAAAGCCTCAGTTGAACTTCATGTGCACAGGAGAAAAACTTCAGCTGTCTTAGGAGACAGCACACACATCATGCTGTTTTGCCATACAATAATGTACTACATTTCAGTCGAAGTAAAAACATTGTTATACAGAGAACAAGTGTTAAAATATTACATAAGGTCCCTCTACTAAGGACATGAACTAATGACACATTACTTAAGCAGCAACCTTATTTCACTCATAAAGCGCTTTTCACAATTCCCAAAATGTAACATTTGTATTTAAAATAAATTGTGGTGATAGAATGAAAGTTTGGCGGAATGCGCTTCAGCTCAGCTTGAACAAAAAATTTCATTATATACACTACTAGTCAAAAGTTTGGACACGCCTACTCATTCAAGGGTTTTTATTTTTTATTTACTTTAAGCCCAAATGTGCCGAATTGGTAAATTGATACATTTTCAAGTACATAACTATAGAGAACATACAAAAATGATATGGTAATACAAAATGTAAGTTTACACACTCCCAGGAATGTCATACATGATGGATCATTAGCTTATACACTAACTTTCACACATCTAGATGGCCGGGTGGGATGGGTGTGGAGCCAGAGACAGCAGGGGTTCAAACTGTAGAACCAAGTTCCTACATTTGAATATAAAAATGTATTTGATCAAACAAAACTGTGCTACATTTTATCTCTGGGACCCTTAGGATGACAAATCAGAATAATATATGATCAATATTATGATATTTAAAATATTATTATGATGATCAATATTAATATTTATCATGGACTTCAGGAAACAGCAGAGTGCACCCCCCTATTCACATCGACGGGACCGCAGTGGAGAAGGAGGAAAGCTTCAAGTTCCTTGGCGTACACATCACTGTCAAACGTGTGGTGAAGAAGGCGCAACAGAGCCTCTTCAACCTCAGGAGGCTGAAGAAATTTGGCTTATCACCTAAAACCCTCACAAACTTTTACAGATGCACAATTGAGAGCATCCTGTTGGGCTGTATCACCGCCTGGTACGGCAACTGCACCGCCCGCAACCGCAGGGCTCTCCAGAGGGTGGTGCGGTCTGCCAAACGCATTACCGGGGGCACACTGCCTGCCCTCCAGGACACATACAGCACCCGATGTCACAGGAAGTCCAAAAGGATCATCAAGGACATCAACCACCCGAGCCACTGCCTGTTCACCCCGCTATCATCCAGAAGGCGAGGTCAGTACAGGTGCATCAAAGCTGAGACTGAGAATGAAAAACAGCTTCTATCTCAAGGCCATCAGACTGTTAAATAGCCATCACTAGGACATTAGAGGCTGCTGCTGCCTATTGAAATCACTGGCCACTTTAAGAAATGGAACACTAGTTACTTTACAGAGGTAGGCCTGTCTACTTCAGAGTTTGTCTGTTCATATGAAGCTTGTCTTCTTGGAAGAGAACAGAAAACAACTGGAACTTCAGGGCTCTCTCTCAGAACGATTCCACAGACTTCAAATTATGCACATTTTTTTGAGTTTTTAAGTGTGTTTAACAAGATACCTGCAGAGTTTCCCTTTCCTCTATACTCTGTGTTGTGTTGAAGAGTAAACTGGAGAGGAACACTGAGACCAGACAACAGCAGAGGTGGAGTATCTTCCTGCTGGATTGAAGAAGCAGAGGAATGGGTGAGTCTAGTATGAGAGGGTGAGTAATGGGGGAGGAATGGAAGGGTGAGTCTAGTAAGTACAGGCTGGTGTTTTGGTCAGAGGTTACGGTAAGAGAGCTCTGTCCAGTTATAGCCTGTCTAACCATACTACACACACATATACACACACACACACACACACACACATATACACACACACACATATACACACACATATACACACAGACACATCTACACACACACACACATATACACACACATTTACATTTACATTTAAGTCATTTAGCAGACGCTCTTATCCAGAGCGACTTACAAATTGGTGCATTCACCTTATAGCCAGTGGGACAACCACTTTACAATATGTTTTCTTTTTTTTTTCTTTTTTTCTTTTTTTTGTTTTGTTTTTGGGGTGGGGTAAGGGGGGGTAGAAGGGTTACTTTATCCTATCCCAGGTATTCCTTAAAGAGGTGGGGTTTCAAGTGTCACACACACACATATACACACACACACACACACACACACACATATATACACACACACACACATATACACACACACACACATATACACACACACACACACATTTGCTCAAAAACACATTGTTTATATAAGAACACATTTACTTTACGAAGGAGGGTAGCAGGCAACTGTTTTCTTTCTCTATTTTCTTGGGAACGGTAGAAAGTCACGGCCACGCTGAGTGGTCAGGTCAGGGCTCTGTTTATACAGGACAGATATAGACCTGTTTATTCCCTTCCTCCCCCTCCTCCCCCTTTCCTCTCCCTCTGGGTGTACAGCCACAGTGCAGGAGCAGAGTTATCAGGCCCAGGTGCTGGTAGCATAAAACATCTTAAGTAAATTTTTCCCTTATCTTTTACCTTCAAGTTTCCTTAACTTTAAGTCAGATGCACAACGCATTTTAAAGTTAATTTCCCCCTTAAATTAAGTGAAAAAGTGAAGGGGGCCCCATGAGGTCCCTTAACAGCTTCATTCAGTATGGATATCAATGTAAACAGCATAAAATCTCATCAGATTTTATGGAGAATAATGTTGCTTTCTTCTGCCCTGGTTGCAAAATGAAAACATTAACCAGTGAGCTAGGTATATATCTAGCTAGCTACTTAGCTAAACAATGGAAGGTGCACAATCCATAGCTCCAAAGCTCGCTAGCTAGCTACCTACTCTGAAAGTTAGCTGGACGTGCTATAAAGTAATAGAAACAAGTAGAGAAAAAGAGTTTTCATATCTTCGGAATCAATTTGTTTCTCCTCTTAAATGTACAAGTTCTATTTTGCGATCTCCCAAAATAAATGTGATCTCTTTGACGAGACATTCAGTGGTAACCAGAGACTAATTCTGCTGTACATGCCTTCAAACCACCATAAAACACTAAGTATGCCTTTAACTAAGGAAAACGTTTGAGGGGCTCTATGAGGGGCTCTATGCAACGCCCTTAAACAATTTCCTCAGGTAAGGGAAGGGAAGGGAAGGGAAGGGAAGGGAAGGGAAGGGAAGGGAAGGGAAGGGAAGGGAAGGGAAAATTATTACTTAAGGAAGGGGTATTCAACGGGGGTCCGCGGCCCCCTAGGGCTCCACGGAGGTACTGCATTCCTACAGTACATACCTACAGTACATTCCTACAGTACATTCCTACAGTACATCCCTACAGTACATTCCTACAGTACATTCCTACAGTACTTTCCTACAACTTCTAAAATGGAGCAAAAAACACTAATTGGAGCCAATTACACTCACTGGAGTATCATAGGCTTAGAAAAAGCACCCGCGAATAGGCTACCAGTTAATAGGCTACCAGAGAATAGGCTACCAGTTAATAGGCTACCAGAGAATAGGCTACCAGTTAATAGGCTACCAGAGAATAGGCTACCAGAGAATAGGCTACCAGAGAATAGGCTACCAGTTAATAGGCTACCAGAGAATAGGCTACCAGAGAATAGGCTACCAGAGAATAGGCTACCAGAGAATAGGCTACCAGTGAATAGGCTACGAGTGAATAGGCTACCAGTGCTGCAAGTGCCATTGTCTGCTGGTAAGCTTTCTTGACTTGGCCATACATTTTTGCCAACACATGGCTAACCTTTGTTTAACCAGCTAAACAGCTGCTCTTGGCAAAAATGTGTTTGGAGTTACCTTTCTAGCTAATAGGCTATGTTAGAGTTTACACTTCCTCTTCCAGTTATAATGTGGGGAGGTAAACATTTATTTTTACCTTTATTTAACTAGGCAAGTCAGCTAAGAACAAATTCTTATTTACAATGACGGCCTACACCGGCCAAACCCGGACGACGCTGGGCCAATTGTGCGCCGCCCTATGGGACTCCCAATCACGGCCGGTTGTGATACAGCCTGGAATCGAAACCAGGGGGTCTGTAGTGACGCCTCAAGCACTGAGATGCAGTGCCTTAGACCGCTGCGCCGCTATAATGAAAACCTATCGAACAAAAATGGTTCAGTTTAAAATGTTGATTACTTCTCCTTGTCATTATCATTCACCTGATGATACGTTTAAAAAAAAGTAATCATAGATATGGGGATCCCTGGGTCACCAGTTTGCCTCGGAGTGGATCTCTGGGCAAGAAAAGGTTGGAGACTAGCTTAAGGTAAATCCTTAAGGGAAACAATTAAGATGTTTTATCCAACCAGGCCCAGTTATCAGGCTGGCCCTCCTATATTATAGTACATAACAAGCCCTGGTCAGACTCAGGTGTAATAGTCTCCATCCCAAACGGCACCCTATTCCCTATATACTGTATATGGGGCCCATATTGTTCTGGGCAGAAGTAGTGTACTCTATCCAGAATAGGGTGCCATTGGGACATGGCAGTCAGAGAGTAGGTGTATTTTCCAGTCTGTAGGAAGGATGTTGTCACACCCCTTTGTGTGATCATCTAACCCTAACCCTAATATGTGTATTTCAGTGTGTTTAAAACAGAATATGATGTGATGTGATCCCCATTAAGTCCTGCCAAGGCAGCAGCTACTCTTCCTGGGGTTTATTATGGATCCCCATTAGTTCCTGCCAAGGCAGCAGCTACTCTTCCTGGGGTTTATTATGGATCCCCATTAGTTCCTGCCAAGGCAGCAGCTACTCTTCCTGGGGTTTATTATGGATCCCCATTAGTTCCTGCCAAGGCAGCAGCTACTCTTCCTGGGGTTTATTAAGGATCCCCATTAGTTCCTGCCAAGGCAGCAGCTACTCTTCCTGGGGTTTATTATGGATCCCCATTAGTTCCTGCCAAGGCAGCAGCTACTCTTCCTGGGGTTTATTATGGATCCCCATTAGTTCCTGCCAAGGCAGCAGCTACTCTTCCTGGGGTTTATTATGGATCCCCATTAGTTCCTGCCAAGGCAGCAGCTACTCTTCCTGGGGTTTATTATGGATCCCCATTAGTTCCTGCCAAGGCAGCAGCTACTCTTCCTGGGGTTTATTATGGATCCCCATTAGTTCCTGCCAAGCCAGCAGCTACTCTTCCTGGGGTTTATTATGGATCCCCGTTAGTTCCTGCCAAGGCAGCAGCTACTCTTCCTGGGGTTTATTAAGGATCCCCATTAGTTCCTGCCAAGGCAGCAGCTACTCTTCCTGGGGTTGATTATGGATCCCCATTAGTTCCTGTCAAGGCAGCAGCTACTCTTCCTGGGGTTGATTATGGATCCCCATTAGTTCCTGTCAAGGCAGCAGCTACTCTTCCTGGGGTTTATTATGGATCCCCATTAGTTCCTGCCAAGGCAGCAGCTACTCTTCCTGGGGTTTATTATGGATCCCCATTAGTTCCTGCCAAGGCAGCATCTACTCTTCCTGGGGTTTATTATGGATCCCCATTAGTTCCTGCCAAGGCAGCAGCTACTCTTCCTGGGGTTTATTAAGGATCCCCATTAGTTCCTGCCAAGGCAGCAGCTACTCTTCCTGGGGTTTATTATGGATCCCCGTTAGTTCCTGCCAAGGCAGCAGCTACTCTTCCTGGGGTTTATTAAGGATCCCCATTAGTTCCTGCCAAGGCAGCAGCTACTCTTCCTGGGGTTTATTATGGATCCCCATTAGTTCCTGCCAAGGCAGCATCTACTCTTCCTGGGGTTTATTATGGATCCCCATTAGTTCCTGCCAAGGCAGCAGCTACTCTTCCTGGGGTTTATTATGGATCCCCATTAGTTACTGCCAAGGAAGCAGCTACTCTTCCTGGGGTTTATTATGGATCCCCATTAGTTCCTGCCAAGGCAGCATCTACTCTTCCTGGGGTTTATTATGGATCCCCATTAGTTCCTGCCAAGGCAGCAGCTACTCTTCCTGGGGTTTATTATGGATCCCCATTAGTTCCTGCCAAGGCAGCATCTACTCTTCCTGGGGTTTATTATGGATCCCCATTAGTTCCTGCCAAGGCAGCAGCTACTCTTCCTGGGGTCCAGCAACATTAAGGCAGGTATACAATTTTAACAACATTACAATACATTCACAACAGATTTCACAACACACTGTGTGCCCTCAGGCCCCTACTCCACTACCACATATTTACAACACAAAATCCATATGTACGTGTGTGTATAGTGCGTATGTTATCGTGTGTGTGTATGCGTGTGTGTCCCTATGTTTGTGTTGCTTCACAGTCCCCGTTGTTCCATAAGGTGTATTTTTACCTGTTTTTAAAATCTGATTCTACTGCTTGCATCAGTTACCTGATGTGGAATAGAGTTCCATGTAGTCATGGCTCTATGTAGTACTGTGCGCCTCCCATAGTCTGTTCTGGACAGCTCGGTGCATTCAACATGTCAATACCTCTCACAAATACAAGTAGTGATGAAGTCAATCTCTCCTCCACTTTGAGCCAGGAGAGATTGACATGCATATTATTAATGTTAGCTCTCTGTGTACATCCAAGAGCCAGCCATGCTGCCCTGTTCTGAGCCAATTGCAATTTTCCTAAGTCCCTTTTTGTGGCACCTGACCACATGACTGAACAGTAGTCCAGGTGTGACAAAACTAGGGCCTGTAGGACCTGCCTTGTTGATAGTGCTGTTAAGAAGGTAGAGCAGCGCTTTATTATGGACAGACTTCTCCCCATCCTAGCTACTGTTGTATCAATATGTTTTGACCATGACAGTTTACAATCCAGGGTTACTCCAAGCAATTTAGTCTCCTCAACTTGCTCAATTTCCACATTATTTATTACAAGATTTAGTTGAGGTTTAGGGTTTAGTGAATGTTTTGTCCCAAATACAATGCTTTATGTTTTTGAAATATTTAGGAATAACTTATTCCTTGCAACCCATTCTGAACCTAACTGCAGCTCTTTGTTAAGTGGTCCTCTGTAGCTCAATTGGTAGAGCATGGCGCTTGTAACGCCAGGATCCCCGGGACCACCCATACGTAAAAATGTATGCACACATGACTGTAAGTCGCTTTGGATAAAAGCGTCTGCTAAATGGCATTCTATATTATTCTAAGTGTTGCAGTCATTTCAGTCGCTGTAGTAGCTGACGTGTATAGTGTTGAGTCATCCGCATACATAGACACACTGGCGTTAGTCAAAGCCAGTGTCATGTCGTTAGTAAAGATTGGAAAAAGTAAGGGGCCTAGACAGCTGCCCTGGGGAATTCCTGATTCTACCTGGATTATGTTGGAGAGGCTTCCATTAAAGAACACCCTCTGTGTTCTGTTAGACAGGTAACTCTTTATCCACAATATAGCAGGGGGTGTAAAGCCATAACACATACGTTTTTCCAGCAAAAGACTATGATCGATAATGTCAAAAGCCACACTGAACTCTAACAAAACAGCTCCCACAATCTTTTACATTTCCTCAGCCAATCATCAGTATTAGTATTTACTATGGATCCCCATTAGCTGTTGCCTAGTGTCACGTACATTAAGAGACGGGTCGGACCAAGGTGCAGCGTGAAAGGCGTACATGTTTATTTAACTAATAAACACACGACACAGTAACCAAAATAACAAACTTAACCGTGACTGTCCAAAGGGCTAACACACAAGCCTAAACAGGAACACAACAAGATCCCACAACACAGGCAGGAAAACTGGCTGCCTAAGTATGATCCCCAATCAGAGACAACGAGCGACAGCTGCCTCTGATTGGGAACCACACCCGTCCAAACATAGAAATACAAACCTAGAATATTCACACCCTGACCAAACTAGCTAGAGTTCTATAGGCCAGGGCGTGACACCTAGGCAGCAGCTACTCTTCCTGGGGCCAGGCAAAATTAAGGCAGTTATACAATTTTAAAAACATTACAATACATTCACTACAGAATTCACAACATACTAAGTGTGTGCCCTCAGGCCCATACTCCACTACCACATATCTACAACACAAAATCCATGTGCGTGTGTGTGTATAGTGCGTATGTTATAGTGTGTCTATGTTTGTTATCATATCTGTGTATGCATGTGTCTGTTCCTATGTTTGTGTTGCTTCACAGTCCCTGCTGTTCCATAAGGTGTATTTGTATCTGTTTTTTAAATCTGATTTTCCTGCTTGCATCAGTTACCTGATGTGGAATAGAGTTCCATGTAGTCATGGCTCTATGTAGTACTGTGCGCCTCCCATAGTCTGCTCCGGACTTGAGGACTGTGAAGAGACCTCTGGTGGCATGTCTTGTGGGGTATGCATGGGTGCTTTCAACGTGTCAATACCTCTTACAAATACAGTGCCTTGCAAAAGTATTCATTCCCCTTCGCGTTTTTCCTATGCTGTTGCATTACAACCTGAAATGTAAATTGATTTTTATTTGGATTTCATGTAATGGACATTCACAAAATAGTCCAAATTGGTGAAGTGAAAAAAAAATAATAACTTGTTTCAAAAAATGCTGTTGTCAATTTGTTTACTGTAAAATAGCTTTGCATCTGGTCAAACACAATTTTCCCCTAAACTTTACTAAGGGTTGGTAACAGGCGGATTGGTCTGCTATTTGAGCCAGTAAAGGGGGCTTTACTATTCTTGGGTTGGGGAATAACTTTTGCTTCCCTCCAGTCCTGAGGGCACACACTTTCTAGTATGCTTAATTTTAAGATATGGAAAATAGGAGTGGCAACATCGTCAGCTATTATCCTCAGTAATTTTCCATCCAAGTTGTCTGACCCCGGTGGCTTGTCATTGTTGATCGACAACAATATTGTTTTCACCTCTTCCACACTCACTTTACGGAATTCAAAATTACAATGCTTGTCTTTCATAATTTGGTCAGATATATTTGGATGTATAGTGTCAGCATTTGTTGCTGGCATGTCATGCCTAAGTTTACTAATCTTGCCAATTAAAGAAATCATTAAAGTAGTTGACAATATCAATGGGTTTTGTGAAGAATGAGCCACCTGATTCAATGAATGATGGAGCAGAGTTTGCCTTTTTGCCCAACATTTCATTTAAGGTGATCCAAAGCTTTTTACTATCATTCTTTATGTCATTTATCTTTGTTTCATAGTGTAGTTTCTTCTTCTTTTTATTCAGTTTAGTCACATGATTTCTCAATTTGCAGTACGTTTGCCAATCGGTTGTACAGACAGACCTATTTGCCATTTATTTTGCCTCATCTCTCTCACCATACAATTTTTCAATTCCTCATCAATCCATGGGAATTAACTGTTTTTACATTCATTTTCTTAATGGGTACATTCTTATTAATAACTGGGATAAGCAATTTCATAAATGTGTCAAGTGCAGCGTCTGGTTAATCCTCATTACACACCTTGAACCAAAAAAAATATTTACATCAACAACATAGGAATCACTACAAAACTTATTGTATAACCTCTTATACACTATATTAGGCCCAGCCTTTTGAACTTTGGTTTTCATAGATATGGCTACTATATTGTGATCAATACATCCGATGGATTTGGATACTGCTTTCAAACAAACGTCTGCAGCATTAGTAAAGATGTGATCAATACATGTTGATGATTTCATTCCTGTGCTGTTTGTAACTACCCCGGTAAGTTGACTGATAACCTGAACCAGGTTGCAGGCACTGGTTACAGTCTGAAGCTTTCTCTTGAGTGGTCAGCCTGATGAAAGCCAGTCAATATTTAAGTCACCCAGAAAATATACATCTCTATTGATATCACATACATTATCAAGCATTTCACACATATTATCCAGATACTGACTGTTAGCACTTGGTGGTCTATAGCAGCATCTCACCAGAATGGGCTTTAGGTGAGGCATATGAACCATATTACTTCAACAGTATTTAACATGAGATCCTCTCTAATCTTTACAGGAATGTGGTTCTTAGTATAAACTGCAACACCTCCACCACGGATATTTCTGTATTTCCTGTAGATCATATAACCATGTATTGCTACCACTGTATCAGCAAAGGTATTATCTAAGTGAGATTCAGAGATTGTCAGAATATGAATGGCATCTGTTACTAGCAAATTATTGATTTCATGAACCTTGTTTCTTAAGCTACATATTTTATAGTAGGCTATTTTTAGCACTTTTCTAGGATGCTTGATTGTTTTCATTGCTTTACTGGGAAGCTCAGCAGAAGTAGATATTCTCATGTTATTTTTATTAGTACAGGGTGAGCTGCACACAGTGGACTTCCTACTAGGGCACACCGCCTCAGTGCTAACAGCATAAATCTGGTTCATAGGCACATGATTACTTCATAAATCCTGAGTGGCGCAGTGGTCTAAGGCACTGCATCGCAGTGCTAACTGTGCCACTAGATCCTGGTTCGAATCCAGGCTCTGTCGCAGCCGGCCGCGACCGGGAGACTCATGGGCGGCGCACAATTGGCCCAGTGTCGTCCAGGGTAGGGGAGGGAATGGCCGGCAGGGATGTAGCTCAGTTGATAGAGCATGGGTTGTGGGTTCGATTCCCACAGGGGGCCAGTATAAAAAAAATATGTATTCACTAACTGTAAGTCGCTCTGGAGAAGAGCGTCTGCTAAATGACGTAAATGTAAATGTAAAAATGTAAATAAAATAGCTGTCGGATCAGCAGAGGCATTCAGGGCAGTAAGAGGGACATAAATTAGGTTACATACATTGTGTCTTCCAACGCCCCGGGATAATGTACATTTGCTGACGCATTATGACAACTCAGCGACACACTGGTAGGAATTAAATGAGCTGGCCTTGTGTCATTGATAAGTCATAGTCTCAATGAAGCCTTATAATGCTGTGAAAGGATCCAGGATCCAAAATTATTTGGGTGGATCCCATCCTCCTTATAATATGAGCTTTCTATTTATTAGAAAGGGGTTAGTGGTGTGTGTGACTGTGTCTACGTGCATGTGTGTGTGTGTGTGTGTGTGTGTGTGTGTGTGTCAGTGAGAATTTATTGGTTTCTCCCTGGCAGTGTGTGTAAATCTCTTAGACGCCATGTTAACTGTTTAACAAAACTAAAGGAGCTATTTAATTGAAATAAATGTGTGTCATTATGCAGCGAGGTCTGCCAGTCTAACTGCCCCAGATAGTAAAAGAGGAGAGGGGGTCAGCAGGAAGAAGTGGCTGAGCTGGCCTGTTAGCTGTGCAGAGTTGAACAACAGCGCCGGAGAAGATGGCTGCCGTTTTACAGCCCTCTAACCAATTGTACTATTATGTGTGTTTTTCCGCGTTATTTGTAATTTATTTTGTACATAATGTTTATGCCATCGTCTCTTATAACCAAAAAGAGCTTCTGGATATCAGGACAGCGATTACTCACCTCGCATTGGACGAAGACTTTTTCTTCAACGAGTCGGACGCGAAGGATATTCTACAGACACCCGGCAAGGCCCAGATCCCCGTCATTCGCCTGAGGAAGAGACGGAGATATCGTGGACGTAGGTCGGGGTGCCTTGTAAGGATCCGACGGCGAGCGAGTAAACTGCCTCTCCCATCAATACTATTAGCCAACGTTCAATCTTTTGAGAATAAAATTGACGATTTAAGATTACGGTTATCCTACCAACGGGACATTAAAAACTGTAATATCTTATGTTTCACGGAGTCGTGGCTGAACGACAACAATGATACCATTCAGCTAGCAGGCTACACGCTACATCGGCAGGACAGAACGGCTGGCTCCGGTAAGACAAAGGGTGGCGGTCTCTGTATATTTGTAAACAACAGCTGGTGTACAAAATCAAATACTAAGGAAGTCTCGAGGTTTTGCTCGCCTGAGGTAGAGTATCTTATGATAAGCTGTAGACCACACTATTTACCAAGAGAGTTTTCAGCTATATTTTTCATAGCTGTCTATTTACCACCACAAACCAATGCTGGCATTAAGATTGCACTGAATGAGTTGTACAAGGCCATTAATCAACAGGAAAACGCTCATCCAGATGCAGCGCTCCTAGTGGCCGGGGACTTTAATGCAGGGAAACTTAAATCCGTTCTACCTAATTTCTACCAGCATGTCAAATGTGCAACCAGAGGGAAAAAAACTCTAGACCACCTTTACTCCACACACAGAGACGCATACAAAGCTCTCCCTCGCCCTCCATTTGGCAAATCTGACCATAACTCTATCCTCCTGATTCCTGCTTATAAGCAAAAACTGAAGCAGGAAGCACCAGTGATTCGGTTAATAAAAAAGTGGTCAGATGACGCAGATGCCAAGCTACAGGACTGTTTTGCTAGCACAGACTGGAACATGTTCCGGGATTCTTCAGACAGCATTGAGGGAGTACACCACATCAGTCACTGGCTTCATCAATAAGTGCATCGATGATGTCGTCCCCACAGTGACCGTACGTACATACCCCCAACCAGAAGCCATGGATTACAGGCAACATCCGCACTGAGCTAAAGGGTAGAGCTGCCGCTTTCAAGGAACGGGACTCTAACCCGGAAGCTTATAAGAAATCCCGCTATGACCTCCGACGAACCATCAAACAGGCAAAGAGTCAATACAGGTCTAAGATTGAATCATACTACACTGGCTCTGACGCTCGTCGGATGTGGCAGGGCTTGAAAACTATTACAGACTACAAAGGGAAGCACAGCCGCGAGCTGCCCAGTGACACAAGCCTACCAGACGAGCTAAACCACTTCTATGCTCGCTTCGAGGCAAGCAACACTGAAGCATGCATGAGAGCACCAGCTGTTCCGGACGACTATGTGATCACGCTCTCCGTAGCCGATGTGAGTAAGACTTTTAAGCAAGTCAACATTCACAAGGCCGCTGGGCCAGACGGATTACCAGGGCGTGTACTCCGAGCATGTGCTGACCAACTGGCAAGTGTCTTCACTGACATTTTCAACATGTCCCTGACCGAGTCTGTAATACCAACATGTTTCAAGCAGACCACCATAGTCCCCGTGCCCAAGAACTCTAAGATAACCTGCCTAAATGACTACCGACCCGTAGCACTGACGTCTGTAGCCATGAAGTGCTTTGAAAGACTGGTCATGGCTCACATCAACAGCATAATCCCAGAAACCCTAGACCCACTCCAATTTGCATACCGCCCCAACAGATCCACAGATGATGCAATCTCTATCGCACTCCACACTGCCCTTTCCCACCTGGACAAGAGGAACACCTACGTGAGAATGCTATTCATTGACTACAGCTCAGCATTCAACACCATAGTGCCCTCTAAGCTCATCACTAAGCTAAGGATCCTGGGACTAAACACCTCCCTCTGCAACTGGATCCTGGACTTCCTGACGGGCCGCCCCCAGGTGGTAAGGGTAGGTAACAACACATCTGCCACACTGATCCTCAACACGGGGGCCCCTCAGGGTGCGTGCTCAGTCCCCTCCTGTACTCTCTGTTCACCCATGACTGCATGGCCAGGCACGACTCCAACACCATCATTAAGTTTGCCGACGACACAACAGTGGTAGGCCTGATCACCGACAACGATGAGACAGCCTATAGGGAGGAGGTCAGAGATCTGGCCGTGTGGTGCCAGGACAACAACCTCTCCCTCAACGTGACCAAGACAAAGGAGATGATTGTGGACTACAGGAAAAAAAAGAGGACTGAGCACGCCCCCATTCTCATCGACGGGGCTGTAGTGGAACAGTTGAGAGCTTCAAGTTCCTTGGTGTCCACATCACCAACGAACTATCATGGTCCAAGCACACCAAGACAGTCGTGAAGAGGGCACGACAAAGCCTATTCCCCCTCAGGAGACTAAAAAGATTTGGCATGGGTCCTCAGATCCTCAAAAAAATTCTACAGCTGCACCATCGAGAGCATCCTGACTGGTTGCATCACCGCCTGGTATGGCAACTGCTTGGCCTCTGACCGCAAGGCACTACAGAGGGTAGTGCGTACGGCCCAGTACATCACTGGGGCAAAGCTCCCTGCCATCCAAGACCTCTATACCAGGCGGTGTCAGAGGAAGGCCCTCAAAATTGTCAAAGACTCCAGCCACCCTAGTCATAGACTGTTCTCTCTGCTACCGCACGGCAAGCGGTACCGGAGTGCCAAGTCTAGGTCCAAAAGGCTTCTCAACAGCTTCTACCCACAAGCCATAAGACTCCTGAACAGCTAATCATGGCTACCCGGACTATTTGCACTGCCCCCCCACCCCATCCTTTTTACGCTGCTGCTACTCTGTTAAGTATTTATGCATAGTCACTTTAACTCTACCCACATGTACATATTACCTCAACTACCTCAACTAGCCGGTGCCCCCGCACATTGACTCTGCACCGGTACCCCCCTGTATATATAGCCTCCCTACTGTCACTTTATTTTACTTCTGCTCTTTGTTTTTCTCAACACTTTTTTTGTTGTTGTTTTATTCTTACTTTTTTTTTTTGTTTAAAATAAACGCACTGTTGGTTAAGGGCTGTAAGTAAGCATTTCACTGTAATGTCTGCACTTGTTGTATTCGGCGCATGTGACCAATAAAATTTGATTTGATTTGATTTGATTAGCTGGGGTGTTAGCTGGGGTGTTAGCTGGGGTGTTAGCTGGGGTGTTAGCTGCGGTGTTAGCTGCGGTGTTAGCTGGCCACTTAGCTGGCCACTTAGCTGGCCACTTAGCTGGCCACTTAGCTGGCGTGTTAGCTGGCGTGTTAGCTGGCGTGTTAGCTGGCGTGTTAGCTGGCGTGTTAGCTGGGGTGTTAGCTGGGGTGTTAGCTGGGGTGTTAGCTGTTAGCTGGCGTGTTAGCTGGCGTGTTAGCTGGCGGTGTTAGCTGCGGTGTTAGCTGCGGTGTTAGCTGCGGTGTTAGCTGCGGTGTTAGCTGCGGTGTTAGCTGGGGTGTTAGCTGGGGTGTTAGCTGGGGTGTTAGCTGGGGTGTTAGCTGGGGTGTTAGCTGGGGTGTTAGCTGGGGTGTTAGCTGGGGTGTTAGCTGTTAGCTGGCGTGTTAGCTGGCGTGTTAGCTGGCGTGTTAGCTGGCGTGTTAGCTGGCGTGTTAGCTGGGGTGTTAGCTGGGGTGTTAGCTGGGGTATTAGCTGGCGTGTTAGCTGGCGTGTTAGCTGGCGTGTTAGCTGGCGTGTTAGCTGGCGTGTTAGCTGGCGTGTTAGCTGGGGTGTTAGCTGGGGTGTTGGCATGGATCCCCAGATCCTTAAACATTTCTACAGCTGCACCATCGATGAGCATCCTGACCGGTTGCATCAGCGCCTGGTATGGCAACTGCTCGGCATCTGACCGTAAGGCGCTACAGAGGGTAGTGCGTACGGCCCAGTACATCACTGGGGCCAAGCTTCCTGACATCCAGAACCTATATACTAGGCGTGTCAGAGGAAGGCCCAAAACATTGTCAAAGACTCTAGTCACCCAAGTCATAGACTGTTCTCTCGGCTACCGCACGGCAAGCGGTACCGGAGCGCCAAGTCTAGAAACAAAAGGCTCCTTAACAGCTTCTATCCCCAAGCCATAAGGCTGCTGAACAATTAATCAAATGCCAGACTATTAATCAAACCTGGCCTGTTAACTGGGGTGTTAGCTGGCCTCTTAGCTGGCCTCTTAGCTGGTCTCTTAGCTGGCCTCTTAGCTGGGGTGTTAGCTGGCCTCTTAGCTGGCCTCTTAGCTGGCCTCTTAGCTGGCCTCTTAGCTGGTCTCTTAGCTGGGGTGTTAGCTGGCCTCTTAGCTGGCCTCTTAGCTGGCCTCTTAGCTGGGGTGTTAGCTGGCCTCTTAGCTGGCCTCTTAGCTGGTCTCTTAGCTGGGGTGTTAGCTGGCCTCTTAGCTGGTCTCTTAGCTGGCCTCTTAGCTGGGGTGTTAGCTGGCCTCTTAGCTGGGGTGTTAGCTGGCCTCTTAGCTGGTCTCCTCTTGCCTCCTCCTCACCGCAGTAAAATGATAAGTGCTACTGTTGTAACTTTAAAGACCTCCACAGACATGTTCTATGTAACAAATGTCACTCTACTCCTCATATGGTCCTGGTCAAAAGTAGTGCACTATATAGGGAATAGGGTGTTATTTGGGGGACACACTAGACTCTGCCTGTTATAGCTGTAAAGTGCTGGGCCTGAGCTATGCCTGCCGCAGACATTTGCTAGACAATGACTGGGGCACATCCAGTACCACACACATGCACAAACACACTGGTAAAAAAATGGCGCCGACAGAGAGGGCTGCCTTGCTTCTAGCTCTTAGGAAACTTTGCAGTGTTTTGTTTTTTTATGTATTATTTCTTACGTTATTAGCCCAGAAAATTGTTTTTGTTATTACATCAGAGCGACGGTAACTCACCAGCACTACCAGCATTACGACTAGGAATATGACTTTCCCGAAGCGGATCCTTCGTTCGCAGGGCAATTGAACTCATTCCAGAGGCCTACCCAAAACAACGCCGGCGAGGGAGAGGTACTTGGATGTCACGATCGTTGAGAGACGGGTCAGACCAAGGTGCAGCGTGGTATGCGAACATGTTTATTAAACCAATAAACATACAACAAAACAATAAACCAACGTGAAGTCCAAGGCTATACACAATACAAGCCCAACACAGGAACAAGATCCCACAAACATAGTAGGCAAACAGGCTACCTAAGTATGAACCCCAATCAGAGACAACGAGCGACAGCTGCCTCTGATTGGGAACCACACCTGGCCAAACATAGAAATACGAATCTAGATCCTACACATAGAAAACATCACATAGATTCCCACACCCTGACTAAACCAACAAGAGTTCCATAAGTCAGGGCGTGACATTGGAGCGGTCTTCTAGTCTGACTTAAGAGGCGTGCACACCACCCACAGCTTCCGAGTATATTACTCACTAATGTTCAGTCTCTGGATAATAAAGTTGAGGAGCTCAGGGTGAGGGTTGCTTTCCAGAGAGACATCAGGGATTGTAACATCCTCTGTTTCACAGAAACATGACTCTCTCGGGATATACTGTCCGAGTCGGTCCAGCAAGTTGGGTTCTCAGTTCATCGCGCAGACAGGAATAAATATCTCTCTGGGAAGCAGAAGGGCGGAGGTGTATGTTTTATGATTAATGACTCAAATTGTAATTGTGATAACTTACAGGAACTCAAGTCCTTTTGTTAACCCAACCTAGAATACCTGTAAGGACAGACGCTTGGAGATGAGAAGCAAGTACAGGGAGTGAACATTTAATGAAAAAACAGACAGGAATAAAACACTGACAACGGAAACGAAACAACATTAATGCAGACATGGGGATCAAACTGAGGAACAGACAAATATAGGGGAGGTAATTAAGCAGTGATGAAGTCCAGGTGAGTCCAATGATGCACTGATGCGTGTAATGATGGTGACAGGTGTGTGTAATGATGGGCAGCCTGGCGCCCTCGAGTGGCAGGGAGGGAGAGCGGGAGCAGGCGTGACAGTACCACCCCCCCAGGGATGCAACCCGACGTCCCACCTGGGCGAGCCGGACGAGCCGGCCAAAGCGCGGAACCTGTCGAGCCTGACGGGCCGGCCGAGGCATGGGAGCCTGACGAGCTGGCTGAGGCATGACGTGGGATGGGAGCCTGCCGAGCCAACCGAGGCAAGAAAACCTCTCGAGCCAGCTGAGGCATCCCCGGTTCCTTCGGCAGCGGCACCCAGACCCGACGTCACCAACCCAAACGAAAAACATGATGGAAAAACTCCCTGATGCTTCTGATTTTGGGTGTCTGCATTCTGTAAGGACAGACACTTGGAGACGAGAAGCAAGTACAGGGAGAGAATATTTAATGAAAAAACAGACAGGAACAAAACACCGACAGCATCTGGACAACGGACACAAAACAACATTAATGCAGACATGGGGATCAAACTGAGGAACAGACAAATATAGGGGAGGTAATTAGGCAGTGATGAAGTCCAGGTGAGTCCAATGAAGCGCTAATGCACGTAACGATGGTGGCAGGTGTGGGTAATGATGGGTAGCCCTTGAGCGCCAGGGAGGAGGAGCGGGGGCAGGCGTGACAAAACCTCACAATCAAATGCCGACCGTATTACCTCCCAAGATAATTTTCTTCGGTTATAGTCACGGCCGTGTATATCCCCCTTCAAGCCGATACCAAGACGGCCCTTAAAGAACTTCACTGGACTTTATGCAAACTGGAAACCACATATCCTGAGGCTGCATTTATTGTAGCTGGGGAGTTTAACAAAGCAAATTTGAGGAAAAGGCTGCCGAAGTTCTATCAACTGTAGTACTCGTGCTGCTAAAACACTCAATCATTGCTATTCCAACTTCTGGGATGCCTACAAGGCCCTCCCCAGCCCTCCTTTTGGCAAATCTGACCACAACTCCATTTTGCTCCTCCCTTTCTATAGGCAGAAACTCAAACAGGAAGTACCTGTGCTAAGGACTATTCAACGCTGGTCTGACCAATTGGAATACACGCTTCAAGATTGTTTTGATCACGCGGACTGGGTTATGTTCCGGGTAGCTTCAGAAAATAATATTGATGTGTATACTGATACGGTGACTGAGTTTATCAGGAAGTGTCTGGGAGATGTTGTACCCACTGTGACTATTAAAACCTACCCTAAACAGAAACCGTGGATAGATGGCAGCATTCACGCAAAACTGAAAGCGTGAACCACTGCATTTAACCATGCCAAGGTGACTGGGAATATGTCAGAATACAAAGAGTGTAGTTATTCTCTCCGCAAGGCAATCAAACAGGCAAAAGGTCAGTATAGAGACAAAGTGGAGTCGTAATTCAATGGCTCAGACAGGAGACGTATGTGGCAGGATCTACAGACAATCACGGACAACAAAAGGAAAACCAGCCACAAAGCTTACAACGACGTCTTGCTTCCGGACAAGCTAAACATCTTCTTCGCCTGCTTTTGAGGATAATACAGTACCACCGACGCGGCCAGCTACCAAGGACTGTGGGCTCTCCTTCTCCGTGGCTGATGTGAGTAAGACATTTAAGCATGTTAACCCTTGCAAGGCTGCCAGCCCAGATGGCATTCCTTGCCGCGTCCTCAGAGCATGCGCAGACCAGCTGGCTGGTGTGTTCACGGACATATTCAATCTCTCCCTATCCCAGTCTGCTGTCCCCACATGCTTCAAGATGGCCACCATTGTCCCTGTACCCAAGAACGAAAAGTAACTGAACTAAATGACTATCGCACCGTAGCACTCACTCCTGTCATCATGAAGTGCTTTGAGAGACTAGTCAAGGATCGTATCACCTCTACCTTACCTGTCACCCTAGACCCACTTCAATTTGCTTACCGCCCCAATAGATCCACAGACGATGCAATCACCATCACACTGCACACTGTCTTATCCCATCTCGACAAGAGGAATAGCTATGTAAGAATGCTGTTCATTGACTATAGCTCAGCATTCAACACCATAGTACCCTCCAAGCTCATCATTAAGCTCGAGACCCTGGGTCTGAACCCCACCCTGTGCAACTGGGTCCTGGACTTCCTGACGGGCCGCCCCCAGGTGGTAAAGGTAGGAAACAACATCTCCACTTCGCTGATCCTCAACACTGGGGCCCCACAAGGGTGCGTGCTCAGCCCTCTCCTGTACTCCCTGTTCACCCATGACTGCGTGACCAAGCACGCCTCCAACTCAATCATCAAGTTTGCAGACGACACAACAGTAGTAGGCTTGATTACCAACAATGATGAGTCAGCCTACAAGGAGGAGGTGGGGCTCTGGGAGTGTGGTGCCAGGAAAATAACCTCTCACTCAATGTCAACAAAACAAAGGAAACAGCAGAGGGAGCACCCCCCTATCCACATCGACGGGACCGCAGTGGAGAAGGTGGAAAGCTTCAAGTTCCTTGGCGTACACATCACTGACAAACTGAAAATGTCCAACTACACAGACAGTGTGGTGAAGAAGGAGCAACAGTGCCTCTTCAACCTCAGGAGGCTAAAGAAATTTGTCTTGGTACCTAAAACCCTCACAAACATTTACAGATGCACAATTGAGAGCATCATGTCGGGCTGTATCACTGCCTGGTACGGCAACTGCACAACATTTCATTTAAGGTGTTCCAAAGCTTTTTACTATCATTCTTTATGTCATTTATCTTTGTTTCATAGTGTTGTTATTTCTTCTGTTTATTCAGTTTAGTCACATGATTTCTCAATTTGCAATACGTTTGCCAATCGGTTGTGCAGCCAGACTTATTTGCCCTTCCTTTTGCCTCATCCCTCTCAACCATACAATTTTTCACTTCCTCATCAATCCACGGGGATTTAACAATTTTCTTAATGGGTGCATGCTTATTAGTAACTGGAATAAGCAATTTCATAAATGTGTCAAATGCAGTGTCTGTTTGCTCCTCATTACACACCACGGACCAACATATATTATTTACATCAACAACATAGGAATCACTACAAAAATTATTGTATGACCTATACACAATATTAGGCCCAGCCTTTGGAACTTTGGTTTTCCTAGTATGGCTACTATATTGTGATCACTACATCAAATGGATGTGGATACTGCTTTCAAACAAATATCTGCAGCATTAGTAAAGTATGATCAATGCATGTTGATGATTTAATTCCTGTACTGTTTGTAACTACCCTGGTAGGTTGATTGATAACCTGAACCAGGTTGCAAGCACTGGTTACAGTTTGAAGCTTTCTCTTGAGTGGGCAGCCTGATGACAGCCAGTCAATATTTAAATCACCCAGAAAGTATACCTCTCTATTGATATCACATATAATATCAAGCATTTCACACATGTTATCCAGATACTGACTGTCAGCACTTGGTCTATAGCAGCTTCCCACCAGAATTGGCTTTAGGTGAGGCAGATGAACCTGTAGCCATATTACTTCAACAGTATTTAACATGAGATCCTCTCTAAGCTTCACAGGAATGTGGTTCTGTATATAAACAGCAACACCTCCACCATTGGCATTTCTATATTTTCTGTAAATGTTATAACCTTGTATTGCTACCACTGTATCATCAAAGGTATTATCTAATTGAGTTTCAGAGATTGTCAGAATATGAATGTCATCTGTTACTAGTAAATTATTGATTTCATTAACCTTGTTTCTTAAGCTACATATGTTAACGTGGGCTATTTTGAGCACTTTTCTTCTGGGATGCTTACTTGTTTTGATTTCTTTACTGGGAATCTTAGCAGCAGTAGATGTGCTCATGTTCTTTATGTTAGTGCAGGGTGAGCTGCACACAGTGGACTGCCTCCTCGGGCACACCGGCTCAGTGCTAACAGTATAAATCTGGTTCTTAGGCACATGATTACGGCACAGAATAGCTGTAGGATCAGCGGTGGCAATCAGGGAAGTTAGATGGACATAAATTAGGTTGCTTATATTGTGACTACCGACGCCCCTGATGTAATGTACATTTGCTGAAGCATTTTGACAACTCTGCGTCACAATGGTAGAGATTAGCTGAGCTGGGCTTGGGTCATTGATAAGTCATTGTCTCAACGCAGCCTTATAATGCTGTGAAAGGATCCAGGAACGCAAATGATTTGGGTGGATTAGCAATATCTATTGAACTTAACCTTACATACCCATATCTACCTATATCTACTGTACCTAACCCTAATCACCCATATCTACCTATATCTACTGTACCTAACACCACCTGCACACATCCATCTATATCTACTGTACCTAACCCTAACTACCCATATCTACCTATATCTACTATACTTAACCCTAATCACCCATATCTACCTATATCTACTGTACCTAACCCTAACTACCCATATCTACCTATATCTACTGTACCTAACCCTAACTACCCATATCTACCTATATCTACTATACCTAACCCTAACTACCCATATCTACCTATATCTACTGTACCTAACCCTAACTACCCATATCTACCTATATCTACTGTACCTAACCCTAATCACCCATATCTACCTATATCTACTGTACCTAACCCTAACTACCCATATCTACCTATATCTACTGTACCTAACCCTAACTACCCATATCTACCTATATCTACTGTACCTAACCCTAATCACCCATATCTACCTATATCTACTGTACCTAACCCTAATCACCCATATCTACCTATATCTACTGTACCTAACCCTAATCACCCATATCTACCTATATCTACTGTACCTAACACCACCTGCACACATCCATCTATACCCCCCCGCCCATAATAAAAATAAAAGTCAAAAAGGAGTGGTTGTCCCACTGGCTATCCTAAGTTGAATGCACCAATTTGTAAGTCGCTCTGGATAAGAGTGTCTGCTACATGACTTAAATGTTAAATGTAAAATATACTGTACCTAAACCATAACCCAACCTACCCATATCTACCTATATCTACTGTACCTAACCCTAGCGCTACCTACCCATATCTGTCTTTGAAATATTCTTGATATGTTCGTCAAAAGAGAGATCAGCGTCCATTGTAACGCTGAGGTCCTTCACAGTTTTTTTTGAGACGACTGTACAGCCATCAAGATTAATTGTCAGATCCAACAGAAGATATATTTGTTTCTTGGGACCTAGAACTAGCATCTCTGATTTGTCAGATTTTTAAAGTTTTTTTAAATGCCGCCATCCACTTCCTTATGTCTGAAACACAGGCTTCCAGGGTAGGCAATTTTGGGGCTTCACCATGTTTCATCGAAATGTAAAGCTGTGTGTTGTTCGCATAGCAGTGAAAGTTAACATTATGTTTCCGAATGACATCACCAAAAGGTAGAATATATAGTGAAAACAATAGTGGTCCTAAAACGGAACCTTGAGTAACGCTGAAACGTACAATTGATTTGTCAGAGGACAAACCATCCACAGAGACGAACTGATATCTTTCCGACAGTTAAGATCTAAACCAGGCAAGAACTTGTCCGTGTAGACCAATGAGGGTTTCTAATCTCTCCAAAAGAATGACCGATGGTGTCAAAAGCAGCGCTAAGGTCTAGGAGCATGAGGACAGATGCAGAGCCTTGGTCTGATGCCATTAAAAGGTCATTTACTACCTTCACGAGTGCGGCCTCAGTGTTATGATGGGGTCTAAAGCCAGACTGAAGCGTTTAGGATACATTTTTTGTCTCCAGGAAGGCAGTGAGTTGCTGCACAACAGCTTTTTCTAAAAATGTTGAGAGGAATGGGAGATTCGATGTAGGCCAATAGTTTTTTGTACATTTTCTGGGTCAAGGTTTGGCTTTTTCAAGAGAGGCTTTATTACTGCCACTTTTAGTGAGTTTGGTTCACATCCAGTGGATAGGGAGCCATTTATTATGTTCAACATAGGAGGGCCAAGCACAGGAAGTAGCTCTTTCAGTAGTTTGGTTGGAATAGGGTCCAGTATGCAGCTTGAAGGTTTAGAGGCCATGACTATTTTCATGAATGTGTCAAGAGATATAGGATAAAAAAACTTGAGTGTCTCCATTGATCCTTGGTCCTGGCAGTTTTGTGCAGACTCAGGACAGCTGAGCTTTGGAGAAATACGCAGATTCAAAGAGAAGTCCGTAATTTGCTTTTCTAATGATCATGATCTTTTAGTCGAAGAAGTTCATGAATTCATCACTGCTGAAGTGAAAGTCATCCTCGCTTGGGGAATGCTGCTTTTTAGTTAGCTTTGCAACACTATCAAATGTAAATTTTTAATTGTTCTTATTCTCCTCAATTAGGTTGGAAAAATAGGCTGATCGAGCAGCAGTGAGGGCTCTTCAATATTGCTCTGTACTTTCTTTCCAAGCTAGTAGGAAAACTTCCAGTTTGGTGGAGCACCATTTCCGTTCCAATTTTCTGGAGGCTTGCTTCAGGGCTCTGGTATTTCCTGTATACCAGGGAGCAAATTTCTTGTGACAAATGTTTTTTGTTTTTAGGGGTGAGACTGCATCTAGGGTATTACGCAAGGTTAAATTTAGATCCTCAGTTAGGTCGTTAACTGATTTTTGTTCTCAGACGTCCTTGGGTAGGTGGAGGGAGTCTGGAAGGGCCTCTAGGAATCTTTGGGTTGTCAGAGAATTTATAGCACAGCTTTTGATGATCCTTGGTTGGGGTCTGAGCAGATTATTTGTTGCGATTGCAAACGTAATAAGATGGTGGTCCGATAGTCAAAGGTTATGAGGAATAAACTAGATCCAGGGTATGACTGCAATGAGTAGGTCCGGAGACATGTTGGACAAAACCAACTGAGTCAATGATGGCTCCGAAAGCCTTTTGGAGTGAGTCTGTGGACTTTTCCATGTGAATATTGAAGTCACCAAAAATGTGAATATTATCTGCCATGACTACAAGGTCCGATAGGAATTCAGGGAACTCAGTGAGGAACGGTGTATATGGCCCAGGAGGCCTGTAAACAGTAGCTATAAAAAGTGATTGAGTAGGCTGCATAGATTTCATGACTAGAAGCTCAAAAGACGAAAACACAGTCATTTTTGGGGGGTAAATTGACATTTGCTATCGTAAATGTTAGCAACACCTCCGCCTTTGCGGGATGCGCGGGGGATATGGTCACTAGTGTAACCAGGAGGAGAGGCCTCATTTAACACAGTCAATTCATCAGGCTTGAGCCATGTTTCAGTCAGGCCAAACACGTTAAGATTATGATCAGTGATTAGTTCATTGACCATAACTGCCTAGGAAGTGAGGGATCTAACATTATGTAGCCCTATTTTGAGATGTGCGATATCAAAATCTCTTTCAATAATGACAGGAATGGAGGAGGTCTTTATTCAAGTGAGATTGCTAAGGCGAATACCGCCATGTTTAGTTTTGCTCAACCTAGATCGAGGCACAGACACGATCTCAATGGGGTTAGCTGAGCTGACTACACTGACTGTGCTAGTGGCAGACTCCACTAAGCTGTCAGGCTGGCTAACAGCCTGCTGCCTGGCCTGCACCCTGTCTCATTGGGCTGGCTAACAGCCTGCTGCCTGGCCTGCACCCTGTCTCATTGGGCTGGCTAACAGCCTGCTGCCTGGCCTGCACCCTGTCTCATTGGGGAGGCTAACAGCCTGCTGCCTGGCCTGCACCCTGTCTCATTGGGCTGGCTAACAGCCTGCTGCCTGGCCTGCACCCTGTCTCATTGTGGAGCTAGAGGAGTTAGAGCCCTGTCTATGTTGGTAGATAAGATGAGAGCACCCCTCCATCTAGGATGGAGTCCATCACTCCTCAGCAGGCCAGGCTTGGTCCTGTAGCACCCCTCCAGCTAGGATGGAGTCCATCACTCCTCAGCAGGCCAGGCTTGGTCCTGTAACACCCCTCCAGCTAGGATGGAGTCCATCACTCCTCAGCAGGCCAGGCTTGGTCCTGTAGCACCCCTCCAGCTAGGATGGAGTCCATCACTCCTCAGCAGGCCAGGCTTGGTCCTGTAGCACCCCTCCAGCTAGGATGGGTCCATCACTCCTCAGCAGGCCAGGCTTGGTCCTGTAGCACCCCTCCAGCTAGGATGGAGTCCATCACTCCTCAGCAGGCCAGGCTTGGTCCTGTAGCACCCCTCCAGCTAGGATGGAGTCCATCACTCCTCAGCAGGCCAGGCTTGGTCCTGTAGCACCCCTCCAGCTAGGATGGAGTCCATCACTCCTCAGCAGGCCAGGCTTGGTCCTGTAGCACCCCTCCATCTAGGATGGAGTCCATCACTCCTCAGCAGGCCAGGCTTGGTCCTGTTTTGGGTGAGTCCCAGAAAGAGGGCTAATTATCTATCAATTCTATCTTTTGGGAGGCAGAAAACAGTTTTCAACCAGCAATTGAGTTGTGCGAGTCTGTTGTAGAGCTCATCACTCCCCCTAACTGGGAGGGGCCAGAGACAATTACTCGATGCCGACACATCTTTCTAGCTAATTTACACTCTGAAGTTATGTTGCGCTTGGTGACCTCTGACTGTTTCATCCTAACATCGTTGGTGCCAACGTGGATAACAATATCCCTATACTCTCTACATTCACCAGTTTTAGCCTTATCCAGCACCATCTTCAGATTAGCCTTTACATCGGTAGCCCTGCCCCCTGGTAAACAGTGTATGATCGCAGGATGATTATTTTTAAGTCTAATATTGCGTGTAATGGAGTCTCCAATGACTAGAGTTTTCAATTTGTCAGAGCTAAAGGTGGGAGGCTTCGGCGGCTCAGACCCCATAACGGGTGGAGGAGAGACCTGAGAAGGCTCTGCCTCTGACTCCGACTCGTTGCTTAATGGGGAGAACCGGTTGAAAGTTTCTGTCGGCTGAATGAGCGACACTGGTTGAGCATTCCAACAGCATTTATTTCCAGAAGCCTTGAGAAAATTGTCCGGCTGCAGGGACTGTGCCAGGGGATTTATACTACTATCTGTACTTACTGGTGGCACAGACGCTGTTTCATCCTTTCCTACACTTACATTGCCCTTGTCTAACGATTGCGTCTGAAGCTATGTTGTATGTGGTCTGTGTGTATCTAACCTAACGTAGGAAGCGTAAAAGTGTATCCATCTCTATCTGTGCCGGAAAATAACAGGTGCAATGGATTATGGTCATTGTAGTTAATTACCATGTTTCAGCGCTGAATTAGGTTGAATATGTGCTTAATGAAAACTACAACTCCCTTCAGTCCAGTGTCCCAAATAGTTATTGACTTTCTTTCTCTCGTGAATTATTTGATTTCTCTTTAGAGAAATGGTGTGTAAAAACCTGTGAACTAAATTAAATTCAAGTAATTGAACCAACATTGGTCAGTTTGGTGTTTAATAACCAACAAAATCCTGTAATTTCAGTTAATCGCTCAGCACTAATAACAGGAGTCCATATATTTTGGTTCTCACAAAGATTTGGCTAAAAGGCTCGATCCCGGATAAGGACATTGACTGATTACATCTTATCTTCAGGTGTGACTGAAAAAAGGAGAAGGGCTGTATATGTGAAATCAACTCTTGTGTCATCATGTTCTCTAAATATCACTATCCCACAAAAGGTTACGTTTTTGGTTATAGATGTGGCCATATGCCAAAATAAACATTTATCCGTTGCAGGGATTTAACAGTCTTCCATACAACCATAAGTTTAAGTGCCACAACGCCACTCATAGGAAGGAAAATGTAATGGTGTATTGCTTTAATGTCGCCAAGATGACTGTCTGGATCACCCAAGATGGCCGGCCGGACGACGTTGCCGCAAAACGCAGCCACCAAAAAGACACCTGGTGGACACTGTTGGTACTATGTCTGAGTATTTAAAACCTGTCATTTGATTTAGTCATTTTAGGAGATTTTAACTTATCCAGGCCTCAGACCTTTTTAAGAATATTACATTTTACATTTACATTTTAGTCATTTAGCAGACACTCTTATCCAGAGCGACTTACAGTTAGTGAGTGCATACATTATTATTTTTTGTAATTTTTTTCATACTGGCCCCCCGTGGGAATCGAACCCACAACCCTGGCGTTGCAAACGCCATGCTCTACCAACTGAGCTACATCCCTGCTGGCCATTCCCTCCCATACCCTGGACGATGCTGGGCCAATTGTGCGCCGCCCCATGGGTCTCCCGGTCGCGGCCGGCTACGACAGAGCCTGGATTAGTCTTGACTTTAACCTGACTCAACTGATCGTATTCATGTAAAAAGAATCCAGCAAACTCCTCGCTGATTGATCTGATTCTGACCAATAGCCCCCACCAGCACTTGTCCAGTGGTGTCTTTGCTAATGATCTCAGTGATCACGGTCCTATTGCATGTACAGTATTAGAGATACCAAACAGGTTGATCCTATAATTATGAAGATACAAAAAAAAAAAAATACATTACAGCCTTATTCTAAAATGGATTTAAATATATATATATATATATAATACTCAGCAATCTACACACAATACCCCAGAATGACAAAGTGAAAACAGGTTTTTAGAAATGCTTGCAAATTTCTTATAAATAAAAAACAGAAATACCATAATTTACATAATTTATTCAGCCCCTTTGCTTTGAGACTCGAAATTGAGCTCAAGTGCATCCTGTTTCCACTGATCATCCTTGAGATGTTTCTACAACTTGATTGGAGTCCACCTGTGGTAAATTCAATTGATTGGACATGATTTGGAAAAGCACACACCTGTCTATATAAGGTCCCACAGTTGACAGTGCATGTCAGAGCAAAAACCAAGCCATGAGGTCGAAGGAAATGTCTGTAGAGCTCCGAGACAGGATTGTGTGGAGGCACAGATCTGGGGAAGGGTACCAAAACATTTCTGCAGCATTGAAAGTCCCCAAGAACACAGTGGCCTCCATCATTCTTAAATGGAAGATGTTTGGAACCACCAAGCCTCTTCCTAGAGCTGCCCGCCCGGCCAAACCGAGCAATCAGGGGAGAAGGGCCTTGGTCAGGGAGGTGAACAAGAACCTGATGGTCACTCTGACAGAGCTCTAGTGTTCCTCTGTGGAGATGGGAGAACCTTCAAGAAGGACAACCATCTCTGCAGCACTCAACCAATCAGGCCTTAATGGGTAGTGGCCAGACGGAAGCCACTACTCAGTAAAAGGCACATGACAGCCAAAAGGCACCTCAAAGACTCTCAGACCATGAGAAACAAGATTCTCTGGTCTGATGAAACCAAGTTTGAACTCTTTGGCCTGAATGCCAAGCATCACGTCTGGAGGAAACCTGGCACCATCCCTATGGTGAAGCATGGTGGTGGCAGCATCATGCTGTGAGGATGTTCTTCTGCGGCAGGGACTGGGAGACTAGTCAGGATCAAGGCAAAGATGAACGGAGCAAAGTACAGAGAGATCCTTGATGAAAATCTGCTCCAGAGAGCTCAGGACTTCAGACTGGAGCGAAGGTTCACCTTCCAACAGGACAACGACCCTAAGCACACAGCCAAGACAACGCAGGAGTGGCTTTGGGACAAGTCTCTGAATGTCCTTGAGTGGCCCAGCCAGAGCCTGGACTTGAACCTGATCGAACATCTCTGGAGAGACCTGAAAATAGCTGTGCACCGACGCTCCCCATCCAACCTGACAGAGCTTGAGAGGATCTGCAGAGAAAAATGGGAGAAACTCCCCAAATACAGGTGTGCCAAGCTTGTTTTATTTTTATTTTATTTCACCTTTATTTAACCAGGTAAGCCAGTTGAGAACAAGTTCTCATTTACAACTGCGACCTGGCCAAGATAAAGCAAAGCAGTGCGATTAAAAACAAAAACACAGAGTTACATAAGGGGTAAAACAAAACGTAATGTCAAAAATACCACAGAAAATATATATACAGTGTGTGCAAATGTAGTAAGTTATGGAGGTAAGGCAATAAATAGGCCATAGTGCAAAATAATTACAATTAGTATTAACACTGGAATGATAGATGTGCAAGAGATGATGTGCAAATAGAGATACTGGGGTGCAAATGAGCAAAATAAATAACAATATGGGGATGAGGTAGTTGAGTGGGCTAATTTCAGAAGGGATGTGTACAGGTGCAGTGATCGGTATGGTGCTCTGACAACTGATGCTTAAAGTTAATGAGGGAGATAAGAGTCTCCAGCTTCAGAGATTTTTGCAGTTCGTTCCAGTCATTGGCAGCAGAGAACTGGAAGGAATGGCGGCCAAAGGAGGTGTTGGCTTTGGGGATGACCAGTGAGATATACCTGCTGGAGCGCATACTACGGGTGGGTGTTGCTATGGTGACCAATGAGCTAAGATAAGGCGGGGATTTGCCTAGCAGTGATTTATAGATGGCCTGGAGCCAGTGGGTTTGGCGACAAATATGTAGTGAGGACCAGCCAACAAGAGCGTACAGGTCACAGTGGTGGGTAGTATATGGGGCTTTGGTGACAAAACGGATGGCACTGTGATAGACTACATCCAACTTGCTGAGTAGAGTGTTGGAGGCTATTTTGTAAATGACATCGCCGAAATCAAGGAACGGTAGGATAATCAGTTTTACGAGGGCATGTTTGGCAGCATGAGTGAAGGAGGCTTTGTTGCGAAATAGGATGCCGATTCTAGATTTCACTTTGGATTGGAGATGCTTAATGTGAGTCTGGAAGGAGAGTTTACAATCTAACCAGACACCTAGGTATTTGTAGTTGTCCACATACTCTAGGTCAGACCCATCGAGAGTAGTGATTCTAGTCGGGTGGGCGGGTGCCAGCAGCGTTCGATTGAAGAGCATGCATTTGGTTTTACTAGTGTTTAAGAGCAGTTGGAGGCTACGGAAGGAGTGTTGTATGGCATTGAAGCTCGTTTGGAGGTTTGTTAACACAGTGTCCAATGAAGGGCCAGATGTATACAAAATGGTGTCGTCTGCGTAGAGGTGGATCTGAGAGTCACCAGCAGCAAGAGTGACATCATTGATATACACGGAGAAAAGAGTCGGCCCAAGAATTGAACCCTGTGGCACCCCCATAGAGACTGCCATAGGTCCAGACAACAGGCCCTCCGATTTGACACATTGAACTCTATCTGAGAAGGAGTTGGTGAACCAGTCGAGGTAGTCATTTGAGAAACCAAGGCTATTTAGTCTGCCAATAAGAATGCGGTGGTTGACAGAGTCGAAAGCCTTTGCCAGGTCGATGAAGACGGCTGCACAGTACTGTCTATTATCAATCACGGTTATAATATCATTTAGGACCTTGAGCGTGGCTGAAGTGCACCCATGACCAGCTCGGAAACCGGATTGCATAGCGGAGAAGGTACGGTGGGATTCTAAATGGTCGAGGATCTGTTTGTTAACTTGGCTTTCAAAAACTTTCGAAAGGCAGGGCAGGATGGATATAGGTCTGTAACAGTTTGGATCTAGAGTGTCACCCCCTTTGAAGAGGGGGATGACCGCGGCAGCTTTCCAATCTCTGGGGATCTCAGACGTTACGAAAGAGAGGTTGAACAGGCTAGTAATAGTGGTTGCGACAATTTCTGCAATTTGTAGTGTCATGTAGCTCAGTTGGTAGAGCATGGCGCTTGCAACGCCAGGGTTGTGGGTTCGATTCCCACGGGGGACCAGTATGAAAATGTATGCACTCACTAACTGTAAGTCGCTCTGGATAAGAGCGTCTGCTAAATGACGTAAATGTAAATCTAATGATTCTGTCACTTCGCAGCAAAATCTGCAGAGCTGGGAAGATTGTATCCCCCATATAAATAACATTCTATTGGTTGCAAGAATTTTGTCTAATAATTTAAACAACCTACCAGGGTGTTTACAAACACTACAGGAACAAGATCATCCACATGTATTGATCACATTTTTACTAATACTGTAGAACTTTGTTCTAAAGCTGTATCCGTACCCATTGGATGCAGTGATCACAATATAGTGGCTATATCCAGGAAAGCCAAAGTTCAAACAGCTGGGCCAAAAATAGTGTATAAGAGATCATACAAAAGATTTGGCTGTGACTCTTATGTGAATGATGTTAAAAATATTTGTTGGTCTGATGTGATAATAAGGAGCATCCAGACGCTGCACTTGATGAATTTATGAAATTGCTTCTTCCAATTATTGATAAACATGCACCTGTTAAGAAACTGACTGTTAGAGCTGTTAAGGCTCCATTGATTGATGAGGAATTGAAAAACTGTATGGTTGAAAGAGACGGGGCAAAAGGAGTGGCTAATAAGTCTGGCTGCACATCTGGCTGGCTGACTTACTGCAAATTGAGAAATGATGTGACTAAACTCAACAAAAAGAAGAAAAAACTGTATGAAGCCAAGATCAATGATATAAAGAATTATGGAAAAATAACTTTGGAGTACTTTAAACGAAATTATTGGCAGAAAGACAAATTCAACTCCATCTTTCATCGAATCAGACGGCTTATTCATCACAAAACCATTAGATGTTGCCAATTATTTTAATGATTACTTTGGCAGGAAATGCCAACATCGAACAGTGAGCCATCGTATACAAGCATAAAAAACAATAATGAAAGAAAATCTGAATTTTGTAAAGTTATTGTGGGAGAGGTGGACAAATTATTGTTATCGATCAAAAATGACACACCTCCTGGCATTGACAACTTAGATGGAAAGCTACTGAGGATGTTAGCTGACTCTATGCCTCTCCTATCTGTCATATCTTTAATCTGAGCCTAGAGGAAAGTATTTGTCCTCAGGCCTGGAGGGAAGCCAAAGCAATTCCGCTACCAAAGAATGGTAAAGCAGCCTTTACTGCCAGCTCTTAGCAAACTGTTGGGAAAAAATGGTATTTGACCAAATACAATGCTATTTCTCTGTAAACAAATTAACAACAATCTTTCAGCATTCTTATAGAGAAGAGCATTAAATATGTACTTCACTGACACAAATGACTGATGATTGGTTGAAAGAAATTGATTAAAAAAGGATTGTGGGAGCTGTACTGTTAGATTTCAGTGCAGCCTTTGATATTATTGACCATAACCGCTTGTTGAAAAAACATATTTGTTATGACTTTTCAACCTCTGCCATATCATGGATTCAGAGCTATCTATCTAATAGAACTCAAAGAGTTTTCTTTAATATAAGTTTCTCTAATGTCAAACATGTAAAGTGTGGTGTACCGCGGGGCAGCTCTCTAGGCCCTCTACTTTTTTCTATTTTTACCAATGACCTGCCACTGGCATTAAACAAAGCATGTGTGTCCATGTATGCTGATGATTCAACCATATATTCATCAGCAACCACAGCTAATGAAGTCACCGAAACCCTTAACAAAGTGTTGCAGTCTGTTTTGGAATGGGTGGCCAGTAATAAACTGGTCCTGAACATCTCTAAAACTAAGAGCATTGTATTTGGTACAAATCATTCCCTAACTTCTAGACCTCAGCTGAATATGGTAATGAATTGTGTGGCTGTTGAACAAGTTAAGGAGACTAAACTAATTGGTGTTACCTTAGATTGTAAACTGTCATGGTCAAAACATATAGATTCAATGGTTGTAAAGATGGGGAGAGGTCTATCCGTAATAAAGAGATGCTCTGCTTTTTTGACCCGACACTGCAAGTCCTGCAGGCTCTAGTTTTGTCTTATCTTGATTATTGTCCAGTCGTGTGGTCGAGTGCTGCAAGGAAAGACCTAGTTAAGCTGCAGCTGGCCCAGAACAGAGCGGCACGTCTTGCTCTTCATTGTAATCAGAGGGCTGACATAAATACTATACATGCCAGTCTCTCTTGGCTAATAGTTGAGGAGAGACTGACTGTGTCACTTCTTGTTTTTATAAGAAACATTAATATGTTGTACATCCCAACTTGTTTGCGTAGTCAACTTACACACAGCTCTGTCACACACACTTACCCCACCAGACACGCCACCAGGGGTCTTTTCACAGTCCCAAAATCCAGATCAAATTCAAGGAAGCGTACAGTATTATCCTAGGATCCCTCACTGCATTGAAGACAGGTCAATTCATTCACAAGTGACGTCATCAGAGTGCGCAGCTGAACACTGTATGCTGGAAACACTCAGTTTGTTGTTTTTGACTAAAACATAAACAATATTAGTTTAATATGAATACCAAACTTGTTTTTGCGTTGATTCCGCAACGCGGTTAGCTTTTAACAGCTAGGACCGCTATTTCTTGTCCCGGAATTCCGCTTAACAGACAGGTTGAAGCCTGCTTGACAGTTCCGCTAAGCTGCTAGCCATCAAGCTAACGAAGTTAGTCCCTGTCACGAGTGTCAGTGTAATGCGGTGGATCGAAGTCAGGCGCAGGACACAGAACTCTATGAAAACGTACTTTACTGAATAAGTAAAGAAACCAATACAAAATACCTCCACACAGGGAGGAACAAACCCGCTCACCAAACGACACACGAAACGAAAAACAAACACGCACAAAACACAATGGGAGCCACTGGGTTAAATAGGGAAAGAGTAATGAAATGATTGGAAACAGGTTTGTGACAATCAGACAACAACAGGTAGAACATAGAAACATATAACATAGATCGGCAGTAGCTAGTATTCCGGTGACGACGAACGCCGAAGCCTGCCCGAGCAAGGAGGAGGGGCAGCCTCGGCAGAATCCGTGACTGTCACGCCCTGACTCAAGGGACTCGTATATGTTGAGTCAGGGTGTGTATGTTCTATGTGGTATATTTCTATGTTGATGTTCCAGTATGTCTATTTCTATGTTGGCCGGTGTGGTTCCCAATCAGAGGCAGCTGTCGCTCGTTGTCTCTGATTGGGGACCATACTTAGAGAGCCTTTTGGCACTAGTTAGTTGTGGGATCTTGTTCCGTGTGAAGTATGTTGTTTGTCTACCTTGGACTTCACGTTTCGTTTCATTTGTTGTTTTGTCGTGGTGTTTATTCAATATAAATAAACATGTATGCATATCACGCTGCGCCTTGGTCCGTCCCGTCTGTAAACGATCGTGACAGAAGATCCCACCAAACGAGGACCAAGCAGCGTGTTCAGGAGCAAACGCCGGGTATTCAACGGGAAGTTACATTAGTAGATGTCCTCCTCGGTTGGGAGAGAATTACGGAGGAGGAGGCCGTCCGTTACCGGAAGGCGATGAAGGAGGATGCCCAGGTAGGAGAGGAGAAACGGCGCCAACAGTGCCGATGACGGAGACCCGAGAGGCAACCCCAATAAAAAATGTTGGGGGGTTACACGGTGTGGACGACGAGGCAGCAGGAGGCCGTTAAAGGGCGGATCTGCAGGTTAGGAGAGGAGGCCACCATGTTACGGGGGCTATTGGTTCAGAGGGAGCAGGAGTTTTTCGGTCAGAGGGAGGCGCTACAGGAGGCTATAAGGGAGAAGGAAAGTGTAGAGGCACGGCGAGAGGAGCTGGTTAGGCAGCAGAAGGAAGTGGTGCGTGTCGCCAGTCCGGTCCGGCCCGTTCCTGCTCCCCGCACTAAGCCAGTGGTGCGCGTCGCCAGCCCGGCCCGGTCTGTTCCTGCCCCTCGCACCAAGCCAGTGGTGCGCGTCGCCAGCCCGGTCCGGCCTGTTCCTGTCCCTCGCACCAAGCCAGTGGTGCGCGTCGCTAGCCCGGCCCGGCCTGTTCCTGCCCCTCGCACCAAGCCAGTGGTGCGCGTCGCCAGCCCGGCCCGGCCTGTTCCTGCCCCTCGCACCAAGCCAGTGGTGCGTGTCGTCAGCCCGGTCCGACCGGTTCCTGTCCCTCGCACCAAGCCAGTGGTGCGTGTGTCCAGTCCGGCACGGCCCGTGCCTGTTCCACCGGTGCCTGTTCCGGCACCGGTCAGCTGCTCCACTCCGGAGCCAGAGCAGTCCGCTCCACTGGTGCTCAGTTCAGCTCCGGTCAGCTGAACAAGTTTTGCAATGAAGCCCTCTTTGTCTGGAGAAATAAATGAACGGTGCCAGTGCTGTAGAGCTGTATCTACTAAGCTTTGTTTCGGGACAAATTGGATCACTCAGAGTTCCAATGCGGCAATTGTTTGCTTGCCGAGGATTATAGGCTTGAGGTGGCTTCCTTGATTACGCAGGTCACCAGCCTACATAAGAAACTGGGGAAAACGCAGAGTGGATTGTTTACCGTTTCTACGCCGGTGACTGGACGGCGTTCGGTAGCAACGGGCTCAAGTTATCCTGCCTCTCACCCATCCATAAAGGGTTCTCAGAATCCTGTGAAGTGTGGGAGTGGGCGGATTTCCTCATCCTTCTCCCCAGCCGTGATTTTGGGCAGCTCCATGGTAAGAAATGTGACCGTTCCTGGTGCAAAAACAATGTCCTATCCCGAAGCTTGAGTAAATGACATTACTAAGCTGCTCCCGAATGTACTATGTCAAAACATGGATATCGATTCTATCGTAGTCCATGTGGGTTTTAATGACATTATGAAGGGCAGCACTGAACAGTTGAAACTGGATTTTAAAGAGCTGATTGACTCTCTGCTAGACACTAATAAAAGACCAATCATATCTGGCCCTGTGCCCTCTCTGAATCATGGCGTTGAACGCTTTAGCAGGATTATTTCTCTTCACAAATGGCTACGTGATTATTGCAGCTCAATGGGAGTAACTTTTGATGACAATTTCGATACCTTTTGGAAACAAAACACGTTTTATAAGGAGGATGGGATCCACCCAAATCATTTGGGTTCCTGGATCCTTTCACAGCATTATAAGGCTGCGTTGAGACAATTACTTATCAATGACCCAAGCCCAGCTCAGTTAATCCCTACCATTGTGATGCTGAGTTGTCATAATGCTTCAGCAAATGTACTTTATACCAGGAGTATATACCAGGAATATACAGTGAGGGAAAAAAGTATTTGATCCCCTGCTGATTTTGTACGTTTGCCCACTGACAAAGAAATGATCAGTCTATAATTTTAATGGTAGGTTTAGTTGAACAGTGAGAGACAGAATAACAACAAAAAAATCCAGAGAAACGCATGTCAAAAATGTTATAAATTGATTTGCATTTTAATGAGGGAAATAAGTATTTGACCCCTCTGCAAAACATGACTTAGTACTTAGTGGCAAAACCCTTGTTGGCAATCACAGAGGTCAGACGTTTTTTGTAGTTGGCCACCAGGTTTGCACATATCTCAGGAGGGATTTTGTCCCACTCCTCTTTGCAGATCTTCTCCAAGTCATTAAGGTTTCGAGCCTGATGTTTGGCAACTCGAACCTTCAGCTCCCTCCACAGATTTTCAATGGGATTAAGGTCTGGAGACTGGCTAGGCCACTACAGGACCTTAATGTGCTTCTTCTTGAGCCACTCCGTTGTTGCCTTGGCCGTGTGTTTTGGGTCATTGTCATGCTGGAATACCCATCCACGACCCATTTTCAATGCCCTGGCTGAGGGAAGGAGGTTCTCACCCAAGATTTGCCGGTACATGGCCCCGTCCATCGTCCCTTTGATGCGGTGAAGTTGTCCTGTCCCCTTAGCAGAAAAACACCCCCAAAGCATAATGTTTCCACCTCCATGTTTGACGGTGGGGATGGTGTTCTTGAGGTCATAGGCAGCATTCCTCCTCCTCCAAACACGGCGAGTTGAGTTCATGCCAAAGAGCTCGATTTTGGTCTCACCTGACCACAACACTTTCACCCAGTTCTCCTCTGATTCATTCAGATGTTCATTGGCAAACTTCAGACGGCCCTGTATATGTGCTTTCTTGAGCAGGGGGACCTTGCGGGCGCTGCAGGATTTCAGTCCTTCACGGCTTAGTGTGTTACCAATTGTTTTCTTGGTGACTATGGTCCCAGCTGCCTTGAGATCATTGACAAGATCCTCCCGTGTAGTTCTGGGCTGATTCCTCACCGTTCTCATAATCATTGCAACTCCACAAGGTGAGATCTTGCATGGCGCCCCAGGCTGAGGGAGATTGACAGTTATTTTGTGTTTCTTCTATTTGCGAATAATCGCACCAACTGTTGTCACCTTCTCACCAAGCTGCTTGGCGATGGTCTTGTAGCCCATTCCAGCCTTGTGTAGGTCTACAATCTTGTCCCTGACATCCTAGGAGAGCTCTTTGTTCTTGGCCATGGTGGAGAGTTTGGAATCTGATTGATTGATTGCTTCTGTGGACAGGTGTCTTTTATACAGGTAACAAGATGAGATTAGGAGCACTCCCTTTACGAGTAATCTCAGCTCGTTACCTGTATAAAAGACACTTGGGAGCCAGAAATCTTTCTGATTGAGAGGGGGTCAAATACTTATTTCCCTAATTGTCACGGTTTCGGCCGAGACTGCTCCTCCTCCTGGTTCGGGCAGGCTTCGGCGTTCGCCGTCCCCGGAGTACTAGCTGCCATCGTTGTATGTTTCGTGGTGTGATTGCTTTGGTCTGTCTTGTACACCTGTGTCTGTTTGTGTTCTGATTACGTGTCCTATAAGTTCCCTGTTTTGTATTGGTTAGATTGTGTGTTGTTGTCTGCCTGTATTTCGGAGCTCAATCAATCAATCAATTTTATTTTATATAGCCCTTCTTACATCAGCTAATATCTCGAAGTGCTGTACAGAAACCCAGCCTAAAACCCCAAACAGCTAGTAATGCAGGTGTAGAAGCACGGTGGCTAGGAAAAACTCCCTAGAAAGGCAAAACCTAGGAAGAAACCTAGAGAGGAACCAGGCTATGAGGGGTGGCCAGTCCTCTTCTGGCTGTGCCGGGTGGAGATTATAACAGAACCATGCCAAGATGTTCAAAAATGTTCATAAGTGACAAGCATGGTCAAATAATAATCAGGAATAAATCTCAGTTGGCTTTTCATAGCCGATCATTAGAGTTTAAAACAGCAGGTCTGGGACAGGTAGGGGTTCCATAACCGCAGGCAGAACAGTTTAAACTGGAATAGCAGCAAGGCCAGGCGGACTGGGGACAGCAAGGAGTCACCACGGCCGGTAGTCCCGACGTATGGTCCTAGGGCTCAGGTCTCTCAGTTGGCTTTTCATAGCCGATCATTTAGAGTTGAAAACAGCAGGTCTGGGACAGGTAGGGGTTTCGTAGCCGCAGGCAGAACAGTTGAAACTGGAATAGCAGCAAGGCCAGGCGGACTGGGGACAGCAAGGTGTCATCATGCCCGGTAGTCCTGACGTATGGTCCTAGGGCTCAGGTTCTCAGAGAGAAAGAGAGAACGAGAGAATTAGAGAGAGCATACTTAAATTCACACAGGACACTGGATAAGACAGGAGAAGTACTCCAGGTATAACCAACTAACCCCAGCCCCCCGACACATAAACTACTGCAGCATAAATACTGGAGGCTGAGACAGGAGCGGTCCGGGAGACACTGTGGCCCCATCCGAAGAAACCCCGGACAGGGCCAAACAGGAAGGATATAACCCCACCCACTCCGCCAAAGCACAGCCCCCGCACCACTAGAGGGATATCCCCAACCACCAACTTACAATCCTGAGACAAGGCCGAGTATAGCCCACAGAGGTCTCCACCACAGCACAAACCAAGGGGGGCGCCAACCCAGACAGGAAGATCACGTCAGTAACTCAACCCACTCAAGTGACGCACCCCTCCCAGGGACGGCATGAAAGAGCACCAGCAAGCCAGTGACTCAGCCCCTGCAACAGGGTTAGAGGCAGAGAACCCCAGTGGAGAGGGGAACCGGCCCGGCAGAGACAGCAAGGGCTGTTCGTTGCTCCAGCCTTTCCGTTCACCTTCACACTCCTGGGCCAGACTACACTCAATCATATGACCTACTGAAGAGATAAGTCTTCAGTAAAGACTTAAAGGTTGAGACCGAGTCTGCGTCTCTCACATGGGTAGGCAGACTGTTCCATAAAAATGGAGATCTATAGGAGAAAGCCCTGCCTCCCGCTGTTTGCTTAGAAATTCTAGGGACAATTAGGAGGCCTGCGTCTTGTGACCGTAGCGTACGTATTGGTATGTACGGCAGGACCAACTCGGAAAGATAGGTAGGAGCAAGCCCATGTAACGCTTTATAGGTTAACAGTAAAACCTTGAAATCAGCCCTTGCCTTAACAGGAAGCCAGTGTAGGGAAGCTAGCACTGGAGTAATATGATCAAATTTCTTGGTTCTAGTCAGGATTCTAGCAGCCGTATTTAGCACTAACTGAAGTTTATTTAGTGCTTTATCCGGGTAGCCGGAAAATAGAGCATTGCAGTAGTCTAATCTAGAAGTAACAAATGCATGGATTAATTTTTCTGCATCATTTTTGGACAGAAAATTTCTGATTTTTGCAATGTTACGTAGATGGAAAAAAGCTGTCCTTGAAACAGTCTTGATATGTTCGTCAAAAGAGAGATCAGGGTCAAGAGTAACGCCTAGGTCCTTCACAGTTTTATTTGAGACGACTTTACAACCATCAAGATGAATTGTCAGATTTAACAGAAGATCTCTTTGTTTCTTGGGACCTAGTACAAGCATCTCTGTTTTGTCCGAGTTTAAAAGTAAAAAGTTTTCAGCCATCCACTTCCTTATGTCTGAAACACAGGCTTCTAGCGAGGGCAATTTTGGGGCTTCACCATGCTTCATTGAAATGTACAGCTGTGTGTCATCCGCATAGCAGTGAAAGTTAACATTATGTTTTCGAATAACATCCCCAAGAGGTAAAATATATAGTGAAAACAATAGTGGTCCTAAAACGGAACCTTGAGGAACACCGAAATGTACAGTTGATTTGTCGGAGGACAGACCATTCACAGAGACAAACTGATATCTTTCCGACAGGTAGGATCTAAACCAGGCCAGAACTTGTCCGTGTAGACCAATTTGGGTTTCCAGTCTCTCCAAAAGAATGTGGTGATCGATGGTGTCAAAGGCAGCACTAAGGTCTAGTAGCACGAGGACAGATGCAGAGCCTCGGTCTGACGCCATTAAAAGGTCATTTACCACCTTCACAAGTGCAGTCTCAGTGCTATGATGGGGTCTAAAACCAGACTGAAGCATTTCGTATACATTGTTTGTCTTCAGAAAGGCAGTGAGTTGCTGCGCAACAGCTTTTTCTAAAATTTTTGAGAGGAATGGAAGATTCGATATAGGCCGATAGTTTTTTATATTTTCCGGGTCAAGGTTTGGCTTTTTCAAGAGAGGCTTTATCACTGCCACTTTTAGTGAGTTTGGTACACATCCGGTGGATAGAGAGCTGTTTATTATGTTCAACATAGGAGGGCCAAGCACAGGAAGCAGCTCCTTCAGCAGTTTAGTAGGAATAGGATCCAGTATGCAGCTTGAAGGTTTAGAGGCCATGATTATTTTCATCATTGTGTCAAGAGATATAGTACTAAAACACTTAAGTGTCTCTCCCGATCCCAGGCCCTCGCAGAGCTGTGCAGATCCAGGACAGCTAAGCCCTGGAGGAATACGCAGATTCAAAGAGGAGTCCGTAATTTGCTTTCTAATGGTCATGATCTTTTCCTCAAAGAAGTTCATGAATTTATCACTGCTGAAGTGAAAACCATCCTCTCTTGGGGAATGCTGCTTTTTAGTTAGCTTTGCAACAGTATCAAAAAGAAATTTTGGATTGTTCTTATTTTCCTCGATTAATTTGGAAAAGTAGGATGATCGAGCAGCAGTGAGGGCTCTTCGGCACTGCACGGTACTGTCTTTCCAAGCTAGTCGGAAGACTTCCAGTTTGGTGTGGCGCCATTTCCGTTCCAATTTCCTGGAAGCTTGCTTCAAAGCTCGGGTATTTTCTGTATACCAGGGAGCTAGTTTCTTATGACAAATGTTTTTCGTTTTTAGGGGTGCAACTGCATCTAGGGTATTGCGCAAGGTTAAATTGAGTTCCTCAGTTAAGTGGTTAACTGATTTTTGTCCTCTGACGTCCTTGGGTAGGCAGAAGGAGTCTGGAAGGGCATCAATGAATTTTTGTGTTGTCTGAGAATTTATAGCACGACTTTTGATGCTCCTTGGTTGGGGTCTGAGCAGATTATTTGTTGCGATTGCAAACGTAATAAAATGGTGGTCCGATAGTCCAGGATTTTGTGGAAAAACATTAAGATCTACAACATTTATTCCATGGGACAAAACTAGGTCCAGAGTATGACTGTGGCAGTGAGTAGGTCCAGAGACATGTTGGACAAAACCCACTGAGTCGATAATGGCTCCGAAAGACTTTTGGAGTGGGTCTGTGGACTTCTCCATGTGAATATTAAAATCACCAAAAATTAGAATATGATCTGCTATGACTACAAGGTCTGATAGGAATTCAGGAAACTCAGAGAGGAACGCTGTATATGGCCCAGGAGGCCTGTAAACAGTAGCTATAAAAAGTGATTGAGTAGGCTGCATAGATTTCATGACTAGAAGCTCGAAAGATGAAAACGTCATTTTTTTTTTGTAAATTGAAATTTGCTATCGTAAATGTTAGCAACACCTCCGCCTTTGCGGGATGCACGGGGAATATGGTCACTAGTGTAACCAGGAGGTGAGGCCTCATTTAACACAGCAAATTCATCAGGCTTAAGCCATGTTTCAGTCAGGCCAATCACATCAAGATTATGATCAGTGATTAGTTCATTGACTATGACTGCCTTTGAAGTGAGGGATCTAACATTAAGTAACCCTATTTTGAGATGTGAGGTATCACGATCTCTTTCAATAATGGCAGGAATGGAGGAGGTCTTTATCCTAATAAGATTGCTAGGGTGAACACCACCATGTTTAGTTTTGCCCAACCTAGGTCGAGGCACAGACACAGTCTCAATGGGTATGGCTGAGCTGACTACACTGACTATGCTATTGGCAGACTCCACTAAGCTGGCAGGTTGGCTAACAGCCTGCTGCCTGGCCTGCACCCTATTTCACTGTGGGGCTAGAGGAGTTAGAGCCCTATCTATGTTGGTAGATAAGAGGAGAGCACCCCTCCAGTTAGGATGGAGTCCGTCACTCCTCAGCAGGTCAGGCTTGATCCTGTTTGTGGGTGAGTCCCAGAAAGAGGGCCAATTATCCACAAATGTTATCTTTTGGGAGGGGCAGAAAACAGTTTTCAACCAGCGATTGAGTGCTGAGACTCTGCTGTAGAGCTCGTCACTTCCCCTAACTGGGAGGGGCCAGAGACAATTACTCGATGCCGACACATCTTTCTAGCTGATTTACACGCTGAAGCTATGTTGCACTTGGTGACCTCTGACTGTTTCATCCTAACATCGTTGGTGCCGACGTGGATAACAATATCTCTATACTCTCTACACTCGCCAGTTTTAGCTTTAGCCAGCACCATCTTTAGATTAGCCTTAACGTCGGTAGCCCTGCCCCCTGGTAAACAGTGTATGATCGCTGGGTGATTCGTTTTAAGTCTAATACTGCGGGTAATGGAGTCGCCAATGACTAGGGTTTTCAATTTGTCAGAGCTAATGGTGGGAGCCTTCGGAGTCTCAGACCCCGTAACGGGAGGAGTAGAGACTAGAGAAGACTCAGACTCAGACTCCGACTCGCTACATAATGGGGAAAACCGGTTGAAGGTTTCTGTCGGCTGAATGAGCGACACCGGTTGAGCATTCCAACAGTATTTCCCTCCAGAAGCCATGAGAAAGTTGTCCGGCCGCGGGACTGTGCGGGGGGATTTATACTAACATTACTGTCTGTACTTACTGGTGGCACAGACGCTGTTTCTTCCTTTCCTACACTGATATTACCCTTGCCTAACGATTGCGTCTGAAGCTGGGCTTGTAGCACAGCTATTGCTCGCCGTAAGGCGAGAATTCTCCTGTATATTATGAGTACAGCGACTGCAATTAGAAGACATCATGTTAATGTTACTACTTAGCTTCGGCTGTTGAAGATGTTGATGAACCATGTCCAGATAAAGCGTCCGGAGTGAAAAAGTTGAATAAGGGAAAAAAGTTGCGATGGAAAAAAGGAAAATAACGTAAAGTTGGCAGCTAAAACGCACAGGAAAAAGACTCTTCTGACTCTTCTGTCTCGGGATAAACGTCCGGGGTGAAAAAGTTTAACGAAAAAAGATGAGTGAGGACAAAACTAAAAAGTTGGTAAATTTGTTGAACACAGAGATTGATTAAACGTTTATTAAAAGTAAAACGTGAATAGTTTGTTAGGTAGCCAAGTAGCAACAAACAGCAGAGCAGCACGGAGACAATGCGGAAGCGAGACGGAATAGGTTTTTTTTGCGCAACATCCAAGCTTGGCACAGCAGCTGGACAAAAAACCTGACCAATAATGTCTGTTGAAGCGACCAGCTGCGTGTTTACACTCTGTTTGTTTGTTTAGTGTTTACGCATGGTTTACGTATTCACTCGCCTCTGTTTGGTTTCGAGGCCGTGTAATGTATTTTGCACTTTTGAATAGTAAAGTCTGTTGGACGAAGCCTCTGTGTCCTGCGCCTGACTCCTCCACCACATCCACATCGGTTCTTCTGACAGAACAACACACCAACCATGGAGTCAGCAGGAGCAGCTGCGACACCCAAGTCGCTGGAGGAACGGATCAGCTATCAGGACACCATGATCTGGCAACTTGGGTCCGCCATGGACGAGGTGTCCAACACTCTGCACCGGTTGGTTACTGGGGAGGTGCCCACGTCTTCTTACACCATCCCATCACCAACGGCCAGTCCTCCTCTCTCAGCACCGGAACCCAGGGGCATTCGGCTCTCGCTCCCGAGGGCATATGACGGTTCTGCAGCCGGGTGTCAGGGGTTCCTCCTGCAGGTGGAACTTTACCTGGCTACCCTACACCCAGCGCCCTCGGGGTACGAGAGCGTCTCCACCATAATCTCCTGTCTATCCGGCAAGGCGTTGGAGTGGGCCAACGCCGAATGGAGGGGAATAGACGCCGCTACCATCACCTACGCGGAGTTCTCCCGCCGCTTCAGGGCTGTCTTCGATCACCCACCTGAGGGAAAGGCGGCGGGGGAGCGTCTGTTCCACCTCCGACAGGGGAAGAGGAGCGCACAGGAGTTCGCCCTGGAGTTCCGGACTCTAGCGGCGGATGCGGGGTGGAATGAGAGGGCCCTCATCGACCATTACCAGTGTAGCCTACGAGAGGACGTTCGTCGTGAGCTGGCCTGCAGGGACACCAACCTATCCTTCGACCAGTTGGTGGACATCTCCATCCGTCTCGACACCCTGCTGGCTACCCGCGGGACGTCCCCGAGTGGGGGTCGTCCATTCCACCCCCCAGCACCTCCGAGCCGATTCCCATGGAGCTCGGGGTGCTGGCGCTAGAGAGAGGAGGAGAGAGAACCCGAGGGGGGGCCATCCCCTGCACCAACTGTGGCCGTGGAGGACACACCGCGGCCAGGTGCTGGGGAGGGTCTCCTGGGAGAGGGGACAACAGGTCACGCACTGGGGAGTCATTTCAGGTGAGTAGGCGCCCCACTTACCCAGAGCTCTCTGTTGGTCACATGATTATTCCTGTGAGATTTCCACAGGTGGCACCTCATTCCCAGCATAAGGCGCTAGTAGATTCAGGCACAGCTGGGAATTTTATTGATCGTGCATTTTGTTATAGGTTAGGAATTCCCCTTCGGCCGGTAGAAGCCCCCTTTCCTGTCCACGCCCTAGACAGCCGGCCGTTGGGGTCGGGGCTGATCAGAGAAGTCACGGCACCACTTAAGATGACGACGCAGGGGGGTCATAAGGAGATCATTCAGTTTTATCTGATTGACTCTCCTGCGTACCCCGTGGTGCTGGGGCTTCCCTGGTTAAGCGCCCATGATCCTACCATTGCGTGGCAACAGAGGGCTCTTATGGAGTGGTCTGCCCAGTGTGTAGGGAAATGTCTAGGTGTTTCCTTAGGGGCGACCTCGGTTGAGAGTCCGAACCAAGTGCCTGCAATGCGCATTCCCCCTGAGTATGAGGACTTAGCACTTGTGTTCAGCAAAACGAGGGCAACACGGCTACCACCTCATAGACAGGGGGACTGTGCGATAAATCTCCAAACAGGAGCGGCACTTCCGCGGAGCCCTGTGTATCCCCTGTCTCAAGAGGAGACTGCGGCTATGGAGACTTACATAGCCGAGTCCTTGGCACAGGGATACATACGGTCCTCCACTTCCCTGGTTTCCTCGAGTTTCTTCTTTGTGAAGAAGAAGGACGGGGGTTTGCGCCCGTGTATTGATTACCGTAGTCTCAATCAGATCACGGTTAAGTACAGTTACCCTCTTCCACTGATTGCGACTATGACGGAATCATTACGCGGAGCGCGGTTCTTCACAAAGTTGGATCTCAGGAGCGCGTACAATCTGGTGCGCATTAGGGAGGGGGATGAATGGAAAACGGCATTTAGCACCACCTCGGGTCATTACGAGTATCTCGTCATGCCATACGGGTTAATGAATGCTCCTTCAGTCTTCCAATCCTTTGTTGATGAGATTTTCCGGGACATGCATGGGCAGGGTGTGGTAGTGTACATCGACGACATCCTAGTGTACTCTTCTACACGAGCCGAGCATGTAGCCCTGGTGCGCCGAGTGTTGAGAAGACTGTTGGAGCATTACTTGTATGTCAAGGCAGAGAAATGCCTGTTCTTCCAGGAGTCCGTCTCCTTTTTGGGTTATCGGTTGTCCGCGTCTGGTGTGGAGATAGAGGTAGACCGTGTGTCGGCCGTGCGTAATTGGCAAACTCCAACCACTGTAAAAGAGGTGCAGCAGTTCTTGGGTTTTGCTAATTACTACCGGAGGTTTATCCGGGGCTTTGGACAGGTTGCAGCTCCCATTACGTCCCTGCTAAAGGGGGGTCCGGTTCGTTTGCAGTGGTCAGCTGAGGCGGACAGGGCATTTGTCAAACTGAAGAACCTGTTCACCTCGGCCCCGGTGCTGGCGCATCCGGATCCCTCTTTACCATTCCAAGTAGAGGTAGACGCGTCCGAGACCGGTATTGGGGCAGTCCTGTCACAACGGTCCGGCACGCCACCTAAGCTCCGCCCCTGTGCTTTCTACTCCAAGAAGCTCAGCTCGGCGGAGCACAATTATGACGTTGGGGACAGGGAGCTGTTAGCTGTAGTCCATGCCCTAAAGGTGTGGAGGCATTGGCTTGAGGGGGCTCAACACCCTTTCCTCATTCTGACTGATCACCGTAACCTGGAGTACATCCGGGCAGCTAGGAGATTGAACCCTCGTCAGGCTAGGTGGAACATGTTCCTGACCCGGTTTGTTTTTAAGATCACATACATCCCAGGGTCCCAGAACGGTAAGGCAGACGCCCTGTCCCGGCGGTATGACACAGAGGAGAGGGCCATTGAGCCTACTTCCATACTGCCGGAGTCTTGTCTGGTGGCTCCGGTGGTATGGGAGGTCGATGCGGAAATCGAGCGGGCACTACGTACCGACCCTACTCCCCCCGAGTGTCCTGTGGGGCGGACGTACGTTCCGCTCGAGGTTCGTGATCTTCTTATTTATTGGGCTCATACATCACCCTCCTCTGGACATCCAGGTATTGGCCGGACAGTGCACTGCCTTAGCGTGAAATACTGGTGGCCAACGTTAGCTAAGGATGTGAGGGTTTATGTCTCCTCCTGCTCGGTGTGCGCCCAGTGTAAGGCGCCTAGACATTTGCCCAGGGGTAAGTTACATCCCCTGCCCGTTCCACAACGACCATGGTCCCACCTCTCGGTGGATTTTGTAACCGACCTACCCCCTTCCCAGGGGAATACCACAATTTTGGTCGTTGTGGATCGGTTCTCCAAGGCCTGTCGTCTCCTCCCAATGCCGGGTCTCCCTACTGCCCTACAGACCGCCGAGGCCCTATTTACCCACGTGTTCCGGCACTATGGGGTCCCCGAGGATATTGTGTCTGACCGAGGTCCCCAGTTCACCTCCAGAGTCTGGGGGGCGTTCATGGAACGCTTGGGGGTCTCGGTGAGCCTTACCTCGGGGTACCACCCAGAGAGCAATGGGCAGGTTGAACGAGTCAACCAGGATGTGGGTAGGTTTCTGAGGTCCTATTGCCGGGACCGGCCGGAGGAGTGGTCTAGGTATATCCCCTGGGCAGAGATGGCCCAGAACTCTCTCCGCCACTCCTCCACCAATTTAACACCTTTCCAGTGTGTTTTAGGGTATCAGCCGGTCCTGGCACCGTGGCACAAGAGCCAGATCGAGGCCCCTGCGGTGGACGAGTGGATTCGGCACTCGGAGGAGACGTGGGACGCTGCCCATGTCCATCTGCAGCGGGCCATCCGTCAACAAAAGGTGAGCGCCGATCGCCACCGCAGTGAGGGACCGGTGTACGCACCGGGAGATCGAGTCTGGCTCTCGACTCGAAACCTGCCCCTCCGCCTGCCCTGCCGGAAGCTGGGTCGGGCGGTTTGTAGGGGCCCTTTAAAGTCCTGAGAAGATTGAACGAGGTGTGTTACAGGTTACAACTGCCTATTGAGTACAAGAATATTAACCCCTCGTTCCATGTGTCTCTTCTCAGGCCGGTGGTAGCTGGCCCACTCCAAGAAGATGAGATAGGAGAGACCCCTCCGCCCCCTTTGGACATCGAGGGGCCCCGGCGTACAGGGTCCGGACCATCTTGGACTCGAGGCGCCGGATGAGTGGTCTCCAGTATCTCGTGGAGTGGGAGGGGTACGGTCCGGAGGAACGGTGCTGGGTGCCTAGGAGGGACATCCTAGATCCATCCCTCCTGACTGAGTTCCACCGTGGGCATCCCACGCGCCCGGGTCCGCGTCCTCCTGGCCGTCCCCAAGGCCGGGGTCGGCGCACGGCTGGAGCCGCGCGTCAAGGGGGGGGTACTGTCACGGTTTCGGCCGAGACTGCTCCTCCTCCTGGTTCGGGCAGGCTTCGGCGTTCGCCGTCCCCGGAGTACTAGCTGCCACCGTTGTATGTTTCGTGGTGTGATTGCTTTGGTCTGTCTTGTACACCTGTGTCTGTTTGTGTTCTGATTACGTGTCCTATAAGTTCCCTGTTTTGTATTGGTTAGATTGTGTGTTGTTGTCTGCCTGTATTTCGGAGCTGCGTGTTTACGCTCTGTTTGTTTGTTTAGTGTTTACGCATGGTTTACGTATTCACTCGCCTCTGTTTGTTTTCGAGGCTGTGTATTGTATTTTGCACTTTTGAATAGTAAAGTCTGTTGGACGAAGCCTCTGTGTCCTGCGCCTGACTCCTCCACCACATCCACATCGGTTCTTCTGACACTAATTAAAATTCAAATCAATTTATAACATTTTTGATATGCGTTTTTCTGTATTTTTTTGTTGTTATTCTGTCTCTCACTGTTCAAATAAACCTACCAATAAAATTATAGACTGATCATTTCTTTGTCAGTGGGCAAACGTACAAAATCAGCAGGGGATCAAATACTTGTTTCCCTGACTGTACTTACACAATGTAAGTAACCTAATTTATGTCCCTCTAACTGCACTGAATGCCTCTGCTGATCCTACAGCTATTGAATGCAGTAATCATGATGTGTTACTTTGTGTGTTTCTTCGCATTGTTTGTAACTTACGTTGTACATAATGTTGATGCTACCGTCTCTTATGACCAAAAAGAGCTTCTGGAAATCAGAAAAGCGATTACTCACCTCGAACTGGACAAAGATGTTTTCTTTAATGAGTCCGATACAGACGGCCCTGTATATGTGCTTTCTTGAGCAGGGGGACCTTGCGGGAGCTGCAGGATTTCAGTCCTTCACGGCGTAGTGTGTTACCAATTGTTTTCTTGGTGACTATGGTCCCAGCTGCCTTGAGATCATTGACAAGATCATCCCGTGTAGTTCTGGGCTGATTCCTCACCGTTCTCATGATCATTGCAACTCCACAAGGTGAGATCTTGCATGGAGCCCCAGGCTGAGGGAGATTGACAGTTATTTTGTGTTTCTTCTATTTGCGAATAATCGCACCAACTGTTGTCACCTTCTCACCAAGCTGCTTGGCGATGGTCTTGTAGCCCATTCCAGCCTTGTGTAGATCTACAATCTTGTCCCTGACATCCTTGGAGAGATCTTTGGTCTTGGCCATGGTGGAGAGTTTGGAATCTGATTGATTGATTGCTTCTGTGGACAGGTGTCTTTTATACAGGTAACAAGATGAGATTAGGAGCACTCCCTTTAAGAGTGTGCTCCTAATCTCAGCTCGTTACCTGTATAAAATAATAATAATATGCCATTTAGCAGACGCTTTTATCCAAAGCGACTTACAGTCATGCGTGCATACATTTTTGTGTATGGGTGGTCCCGGGGATCGAACCCACTACCTTGGCGTTACAAGCGCCGTGCTCTACCAGTTGAGCTACAGAGGACCACAAAGACACTTGGGAGCCAGAAATCATTCTGATTGAGAGGGGGTCAAATACTTATTTCCCTAATTAAAATGCAAATCAATTTATAACATTTTTGACATGCGTTTTTCTGTATTTTTTTGTTGTTATTCTGTCTCTCACTGTTCACATAAACCTACCAATAAAATTATAGACTGATCATTTCTTTGTCAGTGGGCAAACGTACAAAAAGAGCTTCTGGAAATCAGAAAAGCGATTACTTACCTCGAACTGGACAAAGATGTTTTCTTTAATGAGTCCGACACAAAGGATATACTGCTTCTCCGAAACCAAAATCCCTGTCATTCGCGTGAAGAAAATATGGAAATACAGGGGGCGGAGATTGGGGTGCCTTCTTATAATTGGGCGGCGTGTGGGTAACCCGCCTCTACCGTTCTATTGGCCAACGTGCAATCACTGGAAAATAATCAATCAAATGTATTTATGAAGCCCTTTTTACATCAGCAGAGGTCACAAAGTGCTATACAGAAACCCAGCCTCTAGAGAGGAAGCAGGCTCTGAGGGGTGGCCAGTCCTCTTCTGGCTGTGCCGGGTGTTGATTATAAGAGTACATGGCCATTTAAGGCCAGATTGTTCTTCAAGATGTTCAAACATTCATAGATGACCAGCAGGGTCAAATAATAATCACAGTGGTTGTAGAGGCTACAACAGGTCAGTACATCAGGAGTAAACGTCAGTTGGCTTTTCATTACCGAGCATTCAGAGAGAGAGAGAGAGAGAGAGAGAGAGAGAGAGAGAGAGAGAGAGAGAGAGAGAGAGAGAGAGAGAGAGAGAGAGAGAGAGAGAGAGAGAGAGAGAGAGAGAGAGAGAGAGAGAGAGAGAGAGAGAGAGAGAGAGAGAGAGAGAGAGAGAGAGAGAGAGAGAGAGAGAGAGAGAGATCCGGTGAACAGGTCAGGGTTCCCTAGCCGCAGGCAGAACAGTTGAAACTGGAGCAGCAGCACAACCAGGTGGACTGAGGACAGCCAGGAGTCATCGTCTGTGACTCAAGTGACGCACCCCTCCTAGGGACGGCATGGAAGAGCACTAGTAAGCCAGTGACTCAGTCCCCGTAATAGGGTCAGAGGCAGAGAATCCCAATGGAGAAAGGGACAGCAAGGGCGGTTTGTCGCTCCAGTGCCTTGCCTTTCACCTTCGACCCCTGGGCCAGACTACACTCAATCATTCGACCTACTGAAGAGATGAGTCTTCAGTAAACACTTAAAGGTCGAAACCGAGTCTGCGTCTCTCACATGGATAGGCAGACCATTCCATAAAAATTGAGCTCTATATGAGAAAGCTCTGCCTCCGGCTGTTTGCTTAGAAATTCTAGGGACAATAAGGAGGCCTGCATCTTGTGACCGTAGCGTACGTGTAGGTATGTATGGCAGGACCAAATCTGAGAGATAGGTAGGAGCAAGCCCATGTAATGCTTTGTAGGTTAGCAGTAAAACCTTGAAATCAGCCCTAGCCTTAACAGGAAGCCAGTGTAGAGAGGCTAGCACTGGAGTAATAAAAATCACAAACCCACAAAACCAGCCATTCAATTGATCTACCTCCTCCTCTCCTCCCTCTACCTCCTCCCTCTAGGGAGAAATAGGAGGGGAAAGAGGAGAGAGAAAGATGTTCTACTCTGAAGGACTCCGCCTCAGTGTGATGTTCTACTCTGAAGGATTCGGCCTCAGCGAGATGTTCTACTCCGAAGGACTCGACCTCAGCGCGATGTTCTACTCTGAAGGACTCGGCCTCAGCATGATGTTCTACTCTGAAGGACTCGACCTCAGCGCGATGTTCTACTCTGAAGGACTCCGCCTCAGTGCGATGTTCTACTCTGAAGGACTCCGCCTCAGCGCGATGTTCTACTCTGAAGGACTCTGCTTCAGTGTGAAGTTCTACTCTGAAGGACTCGGCCTCAGCATGATGTTCTACTCTGAGGGACTCGACCTCAGCGCGATGTTCTACTCTGAAGGACTCGGCCTCAGCGCGATGTTCTACTCTGAAGGACTCCGCCTCAGCGCGATGTTCTACTCTGAAGGACTCGGTCTCAGTGCGATGTTCTACTCTGAAGGACTCAGCCTCAGTGCGATGTTCTACTCTGAAGGACTCCGTCTCAGTGCGATGTTCTACTCTGAAGGACTCAGCCTCAGCGCGATGTTCTACTCTGAAGGACTCCGCCTCAGTGCGATGTTCTACTCTGAAGGCAGATTGTAGTTCCACTTACAGTAACACGTTCCTTTCAGAGGGTTGCCTTCAAAATCAAATCAAATCAAATTTTATTGGTCAAATGCGCCGAATACAACAGGTGCAGACATTACAGTGAAATGCTTACTTACAGCCCTTAACCAACAGTGCATTTATTTTAAACAAAAAAAGTAAGAATAAAACAACAACAAAAAAGTGTTGAGAAAAAAAAGAGCAGAAGTAAAATAAAGTGACAGTAGGGAGGCTATATATACAGTAAAATAAAGTGACAGTAGGGAGGCTATATATACAGGGGGGTACCGTTGCATAGTCAATGTGCGGGGGCACCGGCTAGTTGAGGTAGTTGAGGTAATATGTACATGTGGGTAGAGTTAAAGTGACTATGCATAAATACTTAACAGAGTAGCAGCAGCGTAAAAAGGATGGGGTGGGGGGCAGTGCAAATATTCCGGGTAGCCATGATTAGCTGTTCAGGAGTCTTATGGCTTGGGGGTAGAAGCTGTTGAGAAGTCTTTTGGACCTAGACTTGGCACTCCGGTACCGCTTGCCGTGCGGTAGCAGAGAGAACAGTCTATGACTAGGGTGGCTGGAGTCTTTGACAATTTTGAGGGCCTTCCTCTGACACCGCCTGGTATAGAGGTCCTGGATGGCAGGGAGCTTTGCCCCAGTGATGTACTGGGGCGTACGCACTACCCTCTGTAGTGCCTTGCGGTCAGAGGCCAAGCAGTTGCCATACCAGGCGGTGATGCAACCAGTCAGGATGCTCTCGATGGTGCAGCTGTAGAATTTTTTGAGGATCTGAGGACCCATGCCAAATCTTTTTAGTCTCCTGAGGGGGAATAGGCTTTGTCGTGCCCTCTTCACGACTGTCTTGGTGTGTTTGGACCATGATAGTTCGTTGGTGATGTGGACACCAAGGAACTTGAAGCTCTCAACCTGTTCCACTACAGCCCCGTCGATGAGAATGGGGGCGTGCTCAGTCCTCTTTTTTTTCCTGTAGTCCACAATCATCTCCTTTGTCTTGGTCACGTTGAGGGAGAGGTTGTTGTCCTGGCACCACACGGCCAGATCTCTGACCTCCTCCCCTATAGGCTGTCTCATCGTTGTCGGTGATCAGGCCTACCACTGTTGTGTCGTCGGCAAACTTAATGATGGTGTTGGAGTCGTGCCTGGCCATGCAGTCATGGGTGAACAGAGAGTACAGGAGGGGACTGAGCACGCACCCCTGAGGGGGCCCCGTGTTGAGGATCAGTGTGGCAGATGTGTTGTTACCTACCCTTACCACCTGGGGGCGGCCCGTCAGGAAGTCCAGGATCCAGTTGCAGAGGGAGGTGTTTAGTCCCAGGATCCTTAGCTTAGTGATGAGCTTAGAGGGCACTATGGTGTTGAATGCTGAGCTGTAGTCAATGAATAGCATTCTCACGTAGGTGTTCCTCTTGTCCAGGTGGGAAAGGGCAGTGTGGAGTGCGATAGAGATTGCATCATCTGTGGATCTGTTGGGGCGGTATGCAAATTGGAGTGGGTCTAGGGTTTCTGGGATTATGCTGTTGATGTGAGCCATGACCAGTCTTTCAAAGCACTTCATGGCTACAGACGTCAGTGCTACGGGTCGGTAGTCATTTAGGCAGGTTATCTTAGAGTTCTTGGGCACGGGGACTATGGTGGTCTGCTTGAAACATGTTGGTATTACAGACTCAGTCAGGGACATGTTGAAAATGTCAGTGAAGACACTTGCCAGTTGGTCAGCACATGCTCGGAGTACACGTCCCTGGTAATCCGTCTGGCCCTGCGGCCTTGTGAATGTTGACCTGCTTAAAAGTCTTACTCACATCGGCTACGGAGAGCGTGATCACATAGTCGTCCGGAGCAGCTGGTGCTCTCATGCATGCTTCAGTGTTGCTTGCCTCGAAGCGAGCATAGAAGTGGTTTAGCTCGTCTGGTAGGCTTGTGTCACTGGGCAGCTCGCGGCTGTGCTTCCCTTTGTAGTCTGTAATAGTTTTCAAGCCCTTGGTAACGGTTCTCCACTTCGCACCTGAGGTAAAGGGGATGAAGGGGAATAAAAGAGAAGAAGAAGAGTTAGAACTGTACTGAGTTAGTCATACAGGTTATAATGGTCTGAACTGTACTGAGTTAGTCATACAGGTTATAATGGTCTGAACTGTACTGAGTTAGTCATACAGGTTATAATGGTCTGAACTGTACTGAGTTAGTCATACAGGTTATAATGGTCTGAACTGTTCTGAGTTAGTCATACAGGTTATAATGGTCTGAACTGTACTGAGTTAGTCATACAGGTTATTATGGTCTGAACTGTACTGAGTTAGTCATACAGGTTATAATGGTCTGAACTGTACTGAGTTAGTCATACAGGTTATAATGGTCTGAACTGTACTGAGTTAGTCATACAGGTTATAATGGTCTGAACTGTACTGAGTTAGTCATACAGGTTATAATGGTCTGAACTGTACTGAGTTAGTCATACAGGTTATAATGGTCTGAACTGTTCTGAGTTAGTCATACAGGTTATAATGGTCTGAACTGTACTGAGTTAGTCATACAGGTTATAATGGTCTGAACTGTACTGAATTAGTCATACAGGTTATAATGGCCTGACCTGTACTGAGTTAGTCATACAGGTTATAATGGTCTGAACTGTACTGAGTTAGTCATACAGGTTATAATGGTCTGAACTGTACTGAGTTAGTCATACAGGTTATAATGGTCTGAACTGTACTGAGTTAGTCATACAGGTTATAATGGTCTGAACTGTACTGAGTTAGTCATACAGGTTATAATGGTCTGAACTGTTCTGAGTTAGTCATACAGGTTATAATGGTCTGAACTGTACTGAGTTAGTCATACAGGTTATAATGGTCTGAACTGTACTGAGTTAGTCATACAGGTTATAATGGTCTAAACTGTACTGAGTTAGTCATACAGGTTATAATGGTCTGAACAGGGTAGGCAATTTTTGGGCTTCACCATGTTTCATCGAAATGTACAGCTCTGTGTCGTCCGCATAGCAGTGAAAGTTAACATTGTGTTTCCGAATGACATCACCAACAGGTAGAATATATAGTGAAAACAATAATGGTCCTAAAACGGAACCTTGAGGAACACCGAAACGTACCATTGATTTGTCAGAGGACAAACCATCCACAGAGACGAACTGATATCTTTCTGACAGATAAGATCTAAACCAGGCAAGAACTTGTCCGTGTAGACCAATGAGGGTTTCTAATCTCTCCAAAAGAATGATCGATGGTGTCAAAAGCAGCACTAAGGTCTAGGAGCACGAGGACAGATGCAGAGCCTTGGTCTGATGCCATTAAAAGGTCATTTACCGCCTTCACGAGTGCGGTCTCAGTGCCATGATTGGGTCTAAAACCAGACTGAAGGGTTTCTTATACATTTTCTGTCTTCAGGAAGGCAGTGAGTTGCTGCACAACAGCTTTTTCAAAAATGTTTGAGAGGAATGGGAGATTCGATATACGCCAATAGTTTTTTTACATTTTCCGGGTCAAGGTTTGGCTTTTTCAAGAGAGGCTTTATTACTGCCACTTTTAGTGAGTTTGGTTCACATCCAGTGGATAGGGAGCCATTTATTATGTTCAACATAGGAGGGCCAAGCACAGGAAGTAGCTCTTTCAGTAATTTAGTTGGACTAGGGTCCAGTATGCAGCTTGAAGGTTTAGAGACCATGACTATTTTCATGAATGTGTAAAGAGATACAGGATTTTAAAAAACTTGAGTGTCTCCATTGATCCTAGGTGCAGACTCAGGACAGCTGAGCTATGGAGAAATACGCAGATTCAAAGTGGAGTCCGTAATTTGCTTTCTAATGATCTTGATCTTTTTATCTGAGAAGTTCATGAATTTATCACTGCTGAAGTGAAAGCTATCCTCTCTTGTTGAATGCTGCTTTTTAGTTAGCTTTGCAACAGCATCAACATTTTGGGGGGGATTGTTCTATTCTCCTCAATTAGGTTGGAGAAATAGGCTGATCGAGCAGCAGTGAGGGCTCTTCGATATTGCTCTGTACTTTCTTTCCAAGCTAGTAGGAAGACTTCCAGTTTGGTGACACGGCTTTTGATGATCCTTGGTTGGGGTCTGAGCAGATTATTTGCTGCGATTGCAAACTTAATAAAATGGTGGTCCGATAGTCCAGGATTATGAGGAAAAACATTTAGATCCACAATATTTATTCCACTGGACAAAACTAGATCCAGGGTATGACTGTGGCAATGAGTAGGTCCGGAGACATGTTGGACAAAACCCACTGAGTCGATGATGGCTTCAAAAGCCTTTTGGAGTGGGTCTGTGGACTTTTCCATGTGACACTTGAGCCCTCTTTAAGGAATACCTGGAATAGTATAAAAGTAATCCTTCTACCCCCCCATAATTTTTTTTTTTTTACAATTTTTTTATTTTTTATATGATTTATATTGGGTGGTTGTCCCACTGGCTATCATAAGTTGAAATCACCTATTTGTAAGTCGCTCTGGATAAGAGCGTCTGCTAAATGACTAAAATGTCAATGTAATATTAAAGTCACCAGAAATTAGGATATTATCTGCCATGACTACAAGGTCCGATAGGAATTCAGGGAACTCAGTGAGGAACGGTGTATATGGCCCAGGAGGCCTGTAAACAGTAGCTATAAAAAGGGATTGAGTAGGCTGCATAGATTTCATGATTAGAAGCTCAAAAGACGAAAACACAGTCATTTTGGGGGATAAATTGACATTTGCTATCGTAAATGTTAGCAACACCTCCGCCTTTGCGGGATGCGCGGGGGATATGGTCACTAGTGTAACCAGGAGGAGAGGCCTCATTTAACACAGTCAATTCATCAGGCTTGAGCCATGTTTGTCAGGCCAATCACATCAAGATTATGATCAGTGATTAGTTCATTGACCATAACTGCCTTGGAAGTGAGGGATCTAACATTAAGTAGCCCTATTTTGAGATGTGAGATATTATCACAATCTCTTTCAATAATGACAGGAATGGAGGAGGTCTTTATTCCAGTGAGATTGCTAAGGCAAACACCGCCATGTTGTGTTTTGCTCCAACCTAGATCAAGGCACAGACACACTGACTGTGCTAGTGGCAGACTCCACTAAGCTGTCAGGCTGGCTAACAGCCTGCTGCCTGGCCTGCACCCTGTCTCATTGGGCTGGCTAACAGCCTGCTGCCTGGCCTGCACCCTGTCTCATTGGGCTGGCTAACAGCCTGCTGCCTGGCCTGCTCCCTGTCTCATTGTGGAGCTAGAGGAGTTAGAGCCCTGTCTATGTTGGTAGATAAGATGAGAGCACCCCTCCAGCTAGGATGGAGTCCATCACTCCTCAGCAGGCCAGGCTTGGTCCTGTAACACCCCTCCAGCTAGGATGGAGTCCATCACTCCTCAGCAGGCCAGGCTTGGTCCTGTAGCACCCCTCCAGCTAGGATGGAGTCCATCACTCCTCAGCAGGCCAGGCTTGGTCCTGTAGCACCCCTCCAGCTAGGATGGAGTCCATCACTCCTCAGCAGGCCAGGCTTGGTCCTGTAGCACCCCTCCAGCTAGGATGGAGTCCATCACTCCTCAGTAGGCCAGGCTTGGTCCTGTAACACCCCTCCATCTAGGATGGAGTCCGTCACTCCTCAGCAGGCCAGTCTTCGTCCTGTTTGTGGGTGAGTCCCAGAGCCCTGTCTATGTTGGTAGATAAGATGAGAGCACCCCTCCAGCTAGGATGATCGTTCGAGACGACATCCTACCAATGGGACATTAGAAACAGTAATATCTTATGTTTCTCCAAGTTGTGGCTGAACAACGACACTGATAATGTACATTTCGCTGGGTTTTCCGTGCATCGTCAGGACAGAACAGCTACGTCTGGTAAGACGAGGGGCGGGGGTGTGTGTCTATTTGTAAAAAACAGCTGGTGTGCAATGTCTAATATTAAGGAAGTGTTTCGGTATTGCTCGCCTGAGGTAGAGTATCTCATGATAAGCTGTAGACCACACTATCTACCAAGAGAGTTTTCATCTATATTTTTCGTAGCTGTCTATTCACCGCCACAAACAGATGCTGGCACTAAGACCACACTCAATGAACTGTATAAGGCCATAAGCAAACAAGAAAATGCTCATCAAGAAGCGGCGCTCCTAGTGACTTTAATGCAGGCTAACTTAAATCTGTTTTACCTCATTTCTACCAGCATGTCACATGTGCAACCAGAGGGACCACCGTTACTCCACACACAGAGACGCATACAAAGCTCTCCCTCCATTTGGAAAATCTGACCATAATTACAGTGGGGAAAAAAGTATTTAGTCAGCCACCAATTGTGCAAGTTCTCCCACTTAAAAAGATGAGAGAGGCCTGTAATTTTCATCATAGGTACACGGCAACTATGACAGACAAAATGAGGGGAAAAAATCCAGAAAATCACATTGTAGGATTTTTTATGAATTTATTTGCAAATTATGGTGGAAAATAAGTATTTGGTCAATAACAAAAGTTTCTCAATACTTTGTTATATACCCTTTGTTGGCAATGACACAGGTCAAACGTTTTCTGTAAGTCTTCACAAGGTTTTCACACACTGTTGCTGGTATTTTGGCCCATTCCTCCATGCAGATCTCCTCTAGAGCAGTGATGTTTTGGGGCTGTCGCTGGGCAACACGGACTTTCAACTCCCTCCAAAGATTTTCTATGGGGTTGAGATCTGGAGACTGGCTAGGCCACTCCAGGACCTTGAAATGCTTCTTACGAAGCCACTCCTTCGTTGCCCGGGCGGTGTGTTTGGGATCATTGTCATGCTGAAAGACCCAGCCACGTTTCATCTTCAATGCCCTTGCTGATGGAAGGAAGTTTTCACTCAAAATCTCACGATACATGGCCCCATTCATTCTTTCCTTTACACGGATCAGTTGTCCTGGTCCCTTTGCAGAAAAACAGCCCCAAAGCATGATGTTTCCACCCCCATGCTTCACAGTAGGTATGGTGTTCTTTGGATGCAACTCAGCATTCTTTGTCCTCCAAACACGACGAGTTGAGCTTTTACCAAAAAGTTATATTTTGGTTTCATCTGACCATATGACATTCTCCCAATCCTCTTCTGGATCATCCAAATGCACTCTAGCAAACTTCAGACGGGCCTGGACATGTACTGGCCCGTCTGCAGGGAGACACGTCTCGCACTGCAGGATTTGAGTCCCTGGCGGCGTAGTGTGTTACTGATGGTAGGCTTTGTTACTTTGGTCCCAGCTCTCTGCAGGTCATTCACTAGGTCCCCCCGTGTGGTTCTGGGATTTTTGCTCACCGTTCTTGTGATCATTTTGACCCCACGGGGTGAGATCTTGCGTGGAGCCCCATTTCCTAATAATTGCTCCCACAGTTGATTTCTTCAAACCAAGCTGCTTACCTATTGCAGATTCAGTCTTCCCAGCCTGGTGCAGGTCTACAATTTTGTTTCTGGTGTCCTTTGACAGCTCTTTGGTCTTGGCCATAGTGGAGTTTGGAGTGTGACTGTTTGAGGTTGTGGACAGGTGTCTTTTATACTGATAACAAGTTCAAACAGGTGCCATTAATACAGGTAACGAGTGGAGGACAGAGGAGCCTCTTAAAGAAGAAGTTACAGGTCTGTGAGAGCCAGAAATCTTGCTTGTTTGTAGGTGACCAAATACTTATTTTCCACCATAATTTGCAAATAAATTAATTAAAAATCCTACAATGTGATTTTCTGGATTTTTTTTTCTCAATTTGTCTGTCATAGTTGACGTGTACCTATGAATAAGTATTTGACCCCCTCTCAAACAGAAAGATTTCTTAAAGGGAGTGCTCCTAATCTCAGTTTGTTACCTGTATAAAAGACACCAGTCCACAGAAGCAATCAATCAATCAGATTCCAAACTCTCCACCATGGCCAAGACCAAAGAGCTCTCCAGGGATGTCAGGGACAAGATTGTAGACCTACACAAGGCTGGAATGGGCTACAAGTCCATCGGCAAGCAGCTTGGTGAGAAGGTGACAACAGTTGGTGCGATTATTCGCAAATGGAAGAAACACAAAAGAACTGTCAATCTCCCTCGGTCTGGGGCTCCATGCAAGATCTCACCTCGTGGAGTTGCAATGATCATGAGAACGGTGAGGAATCAGCCCAGAACTACACGGGAGGATCTTGTCAATGATCTCAAGGCAGCTGGGACCATAGTCATCAAGAAAACAATTGGTATCACACTACACCGTGAAGGACTGAAATCCTGCAGCGCCCGCAACTTCCCCCTGCTCAAGAAAGCACATATACAGGCCCGTCTGAAGTTTGCCAATGAACATCTGAATGATTCTTAGGAGAACTGGGTGAAAGTGTCGTGGTCAGATGAGACCAAAATCGAGCTCTTTGGCATCAACTCAACTCGGCGTGTTTGGAGGAGGAGGAATGCTGCCTATGACCCCAAGAACACCATCCCCACCGTCAAACATGGAGGTGGAAACATTATGCTTTGGGGGTGTTTTTCTGCTAAGGGGACAGGACAACTTCACCGCATCAAAGGGACGATGGACGGGGCCATGTACCGGCAAATCTTGGGTGAGAACCTCCTTCCCTCAGCCAGGGCATTGCAAATGGGTCGTGGATGGGTATTCCAGCATGACAATGACCCAAAACACACGGCCAAGGCAACAAAGGAGTGGCTCAAGAAGAAGCACATTAAGGTCCTGGAGTGGCCTAGCCAGTCTCCAAACCCTAATCCCATAAAAAATCTGTGGAGGGAGCTGATGGTTCGAGTTGCCAAACGTCAGCCTCAAAACTTAAATGACTTGGAGAAAATCTGCAAAGAGGAGTGGGACAAAATCCCTCCTGAGATGTATACAAACCTGGTGGCCAACTACAAGAAACGTCTCACCTCTGTGATTGCCAACAAGGGTTTTGCCACCAAGTACTAAGTCATGTTTTGCAGTGGGGTCAAATACTTATTTTCCTCATTAAAATGCAAATCAATTTATAACATTTTTGACATGCGTTTTCTGGATTTTTTTGTTGTTATTCTGTCTCTCACTGTTCAAATAAACCTACCATTAAAATTATAGATTGATCATGTCTTTGTCAGGGGGCAAACGTACAAAATCAGCAGGGGATCAAATACTTTTTTCCCTCACTGTAACTGTATAACTGACCCTGTATAACTGTATAACTTTATAACTTTCTCCTGTTCTTCTTATTTCTATTTCTCGTGTGTTTTTGTTCTAAACTTTATTTTATAGTATAATATTTTTACTACTGATAATGATTACTGCATTGTTGGGAAAGCGCTTGTAAGAAAGGTATTTCACTATACTGACCCTGTATAAGGTATTTCACTATACTTGTGCACTTGACAATAAAAACTTGAAACTTTGCTTGATTCTTTCTTGCTATAGCTTTCTGCCCCAGTGACCTATGTGATCTAAATAATGATCAACCCATTCACAAGGGTGGTGACCTATGTGATCTAAATAATGATCAACCCCTTCACAAGGGTGGTGACCTATGTGATCTAAATAATGATCAACCCCTTCACAAGGGTGGTGACCTATGTGATCTAAATAATTATCAACCCATTCACAAGTGTCACGAATTCAGCCGAGGCTGCCCCTCCTCCTTGCTCGGGCAGGTTTCGGCGTTCGTCGTCACCGGTCTTCTAGCTGCCACCGATCCATGTTTCTTTTCCCATTGGTTTTGTCTGTATTGTACACACCTGGTTCCCATTATGTTGTCATTAGTTCCCTACTTAACCCTCTTGTTCCCTCATGGTTTTGTGCGTGTTTGTTTTATGTTTCGTGTCAGGTGTGTTTTCCCTGCATGGAAAGTGATGTCCTATTTCCTTTTTGAGTAAAGTACGTTTTTACTCAGTTCTGTGTCCTGTGCCTGACTCCGTCCTCCCGCTACAGAAACACGCACCTACTATGGAGTCAGCAGGTGCATCCAGTCCTCCGTTACCGGTGGAGGAGCTCGTCCAGCAGCACGCGACGATGCTACACAAGCTGGGCACGGCCACGGATCGCGTGCTGCACATGATGGCGCGATGGGAGAGAGGGGGTTGTCCCACACCCCCATCAACTTCACATCCACTCACACCGCTGTCCACCCCTCCGTCACCTGGACCCAGTGGGATTTGGCTCTCGCTCCCGAGGGGAGGGCTGCCGGTGCCAGGGGTTCCTGCTCTACCTGGTGACCGTCCACCCAGCTCCCTCGGAATACGAGAAAGTGTCCGCCCTCATCGCCTGTCTGTCGGGGAAAGCGCTGGAGTGGGCCAATGCCGAATGGGGAGGAATAGACGCTACGTTGGTTCGCTACGAGGTATTCGATCATCCACCGGAGGGGAGAGCGGCGGGGGAAAGCTTGTTCCAGCTCAGACAGGGGATGAGGAGCGCACAGGACTTCGCACTGGACTTCAGGACCCTAGCTGCCAGCGCGGGATGAAACCAGAGGGCCCTGATCGACCATTACCGGTGCAGTATACGGGAGGACGTTCGTCGGGAGCTGGCCTGCAGGGACACCACCCTTACCCTCGACCAGCAGGTGGACTTATCCATCCGGCTGGATAACCTGTTGGCCACCCGAGGACGCCCAGATCGGGGTCTGTCCGTTCCATCTCCCAGCACCTCCGAGTCTAGACCTATGGAGCTCGGAGGTGCTGCCCCTAGGGTGACCGGAGGGGGGGACGTTTCCTGCACCAACTGTGGCCGCAGAGGGCACACTGCTGGTCGGTGCTGGGGAGGTTCCCCAGGGAGTCGAGGCAGCAGGCAGGGCACTGGTGGATCATCCCAGGTGTGTAGGCACCCGACTCACCCAGAGCTCCCTGTTGCGCACATGTGGTTAAGCATAGAATTTCCTGAGTTTTCCCCGCATTCCCAGCATAAGGCGCTGGTAGATTCAGGCGCAGCTGGGAATTTTATTGACTGTTCATTTGCCCGTAGATTAGGGATCCCTGTTGTTCCTGTTGATGTTCCCTTCCCTGTACATGCCTTAGATAGTCATCCTTTAGGGTCGGGTCTGATCAGGGAGGTCACAGCTCCACTATGGCTGAAAATTAGTCTCTTCCTGATCGATTCTCCTGCGCTTCCTGTGGTGTTGGGGCTTCCCTGGTTGGCCGCTCATGACCCCACTATTTCGTGGCAACAGAGGGCTATCAAGGGATGGTCACGTCAGTGCTCAGGGAGGTGTGTAGGTGTTTCCAGAGGTGCAACTACGTTGGAAAGTCCAAACCAGGTCTCCGCTACGCACATTCCCCCCGAATATGCCGATTTGGATCTCGCCTTCTGTAAAAAGAAGGCGACTCAACTACCACCCTATCGACAGGGGGATTGTGCGATAAATCTCCAAGTAGGCACAGCACTTCACAGGAGTCACGTGTATCCTCTGTCTCAGGAGGAGACGGCGGCTATGGAAACATATGTCTCCGAATCTCTGGGACAGGGATACATTTGGTGTTCCACTTCACCTGCCTCCTCAAGTTTCTTTTTTGTGAAGAAGAAGGATGGAGGTTTATGGCCGTGCATTGACTATCGAGGTCTTAATCAGATCACTGTAAAGTACAGTTACTCACTGCCTCTCATAGCCAGTGTGACAGAGTCATTGCACGGGACGCGCTTCTTCACCAAATTGGATCTCAGGAGCGCGTACAACCTGGTGCATATCCGGGAGGGGGATGAGTGGAAGACGGCATTTAGTACCACCTCTGGGCACTATGAGTACCTCGTCATGCCATACGGGTTGATGAATGCTCCCGCAGTCTTCCAATCCTTTGTAGATTAGATTTTCAGGGCATTCTCATATACTCCGCTACATGAGCCGAGCATGTGTCCCTGGTGCGCAAGGTGCTTGGTCGACTGTTGGAGCATGACCTGTATGTCAAGGGTGAGAAATGTGTGTTCTTCCAACAGTCCGTTCCTAGGGTACCGCCTGTCCGCGTCAGGGCTGGAGATGGAGAATGACCGCATTGCAGCCGTGCGTAATTGGCCGACTCCAACCACGGTAAAGGAGGTGCAGCGGTTCTTAGGGTTTGCCAACTACTACCGGAGGTTTATCCGGGGCTTTGGTCAGGTAGTGGCTCCCATTACCTCCTTGCTGAAGGGGGGACCGGTGCGACTGCAGTGGTCAGCTGGGGCGGACAGGGCTTTTGGTCACCTGAAGGCTCTGTTTACCTCGGCTCCCGTGCTGGCTCATCCTGATCCCTCCTTGGCATTCATAGTAGAGGTGGACGCGTCCGAGGCTGGGATAGGAGCTGTGCTGTCTCAGTGCTCGGTACGCCACCAAAGCTCCGCACCTGTGCTTTCATTTCGAAGAAGCTCAGACCGGCGGAGCGCAACTATGATGTGGGGGACCGGGAGCTGCTAGCTGTGGTTAAGGCTCTGAAAGCGCGGAGGCATTGGCTTGAGGGGGCTAAACCCCCTTTCCTCATTTGGACTGACCACCGCAATCTGGAGTACATCCAGGCGGCGAGGAGACTGAACCCTCGCCAGGCAAGGTGGGCCATGTTTTTCACCCGTTTTGTTTTCACCCTCTCCTACAGACCAGGTTCCCAGAACGCTAAGGCAGATGCTCTGTCCCGGATGTATGACTCAGAGGAGCGGTCCACGGAGCCCACTCCCATACTTCCGGCTTCTTGTCTGGTGGCACTGGTGGTATGGGAGGTTGACGCGGACATCGAGCGGGCGCTGCGTACGGAGCTCACTCCCACCCAGTATCCAGTGGGGTGTACGTACGTTCCGTCTGATGTTGGGCTCACACGTCACCCTCCTCTGGTCATCCTGGCATCGGTCGGACAGTGCATTGTCTTAGTGGGAAGTACTGGTGGCCCACTTTAGCCAAGGACGTGAGGGCTTATGTTTCCTCCTGCTCGGTGTGCGCCCAGTGTAAGGCACCTAGACACCTGCCCAGAGGGAAATTACAACCCCTACCCGTTCCACAACGGCCGTGGACACACCTATCGGTGGATTTCGTGACGTTGCTTCCAGAGGCAGTTTGGAACTCAGTAGTGGGTGTGGCAACCGATGACAGACAATCTTTATGCGCTAGGCTCTTCAGCACTTCAGCAACGGGTCCGGACCATAGCGTAAGAGTTGAATACCCCTGATGTAGGCTATTCAGACAAAGGTTGTATTGAGAGTCGTCCTTGTATTTTAACCCATTAGATATATTTTATATATCTAATCACTGTTCAAGAACAAATTATGTCACCATGTCAGAATATTGAATATGATTCTGAACCCTATCACACTATGATTTGAAATACATGGACTGTTATTTATTTCACCTATTTTGTAAAAGATAGAAGACTGCAGCGGCTGTTTGGGCATCATGGTCAGGCCGGACACCAGCTCAGCACTGGATTGGAATATGCGTAAACAGCTTATTGCACAAAGAAGCAAGGAAGAATAGAAAGCCCTGAAAGTGTTTTCATTAAGCCCAAAAGGGCCATATGAGAACAGCCGACAATACAAACACTTTAGGCCTATATCTTGAGCTGTACTGGGGGTATGAAATGAATAGCTCACTTTGAATAAGAAAATATCACTGTAAGAAAACATGAAATAATTATACATAATATCATGGCGGGTATGAAAACACTAGCTCACTTGAATAGAACAAATAAAGGCTTACCAAGGCAGGCTTAATCTGAAATAAACAGTATTCAGGCTAGAAATAAACAGTATTCAGGCTAGAAATAAACAGTATTCAGGCTAGAAATAAACAGTATTCAGGCTAGAAATAAACAGTATTCAGGCTAGAAATAAACAGTATTCAGGCTAGAAATAAACAGAATTCAGGCTAGAAATAAACAGTGTTCAGGCTAGAAATAAACAGTATTCAGGCTAGAAATAAACAGTATTCAGGCTAGAAATAAACAGTATTCAGGCTAGAAATAAACAGTATTCAGGCTAGAAATAAACAGTATTCAGGCTAGAAATAAACATTATTCAGGCTAGAAATAAACAGTATTCAGGCTAGAAATAAACATTATTCAGGCTAGAAATAAACAGTATTCAGGCTAGAAATAAACAGTATTCAGGCTAGAAATAAACAGTATTCAGGCTAGAAATAAACAGTATTCAGGCTAGAAATAAACAGAATTCAGGCTAGAAATAAACAGAATTCAGGCTAGAAATAAACAGTATTCAGGCTAGAAATAAACAGTATTCAGGCTAGAAATAAACAGTATTCAGGCTAGAAATAAACAGTATTCAGGCTAGAAATAAACAGTATTCAGGCTTAACTTTTTAAAATGTATTTAACCCCTTATTTTTGGCACTGGACAGTCTCTATATACACAGCACCAGTCCAATGTTTAGACACTCCTACTCATTGATTTTTCACATTGTAGAATAATAGTGAAGATATCAAAACTACAAAATAACACATGGAATCATGTACAGTGCCTTGCAAATGTATTCATCCCTTTGGCGTATTTCCTATTTTGTTGCATTACAACCTGTAATTTTAATGGATTTTTATTTGGATTTCATGTAATGGACATACACAAAATAGGCCAAATTGGTGAAGTGGAATGAAAAAAATAACTTGTTAAAAAAAATTATAAAAAATTAATTACGGAAAAGTGGTGCGTGCATATGTATTCACCCCCTTTGCTATGAAGCCCCTAAATAAGATATGGTGCAACCAATTACCTTCAGAAGTCACATAATTAGTTAAATAAAGTCCACCTGTGTGCAATCTAAGTGTCACATGATCTGTCACATGATCTCAGTATATATACACCTGTTCTGAAAGGCCCCAGAGTCTGCACCACCACTAAGCAAGGGGCACCACCAAGCAAGCGGCACCATGAAGATCAAGGAGCTTTCCAAACAGGTCAGGGACAATGTTGTGGAGAAGTACAGATCAGGGTTGGGGTTATAAAAAAATATCTGAAACTTTGAACATCCCACGGAACACCATTAAATCCATTATTAAAAAATTTAAAGAATATGGCACCACAACAAACCTGCCAAGAGAGGGCCGCCCACCAAAACTCACGGACCAGGCAAGGAGGGCATTAATCAGAGAGGCAACAAAGAGACCAAAGATAACCCTGAAGGAGCTGCAAAGCTCCACAGCGGAGATTGGAGTATCTGTCCATAGGACCACTTTAAGCCGTACACTCCACAGAGCTGGGCTTCACGGAAGAGTGGCCAGAAAAAAGCCATTGCTTTTTGAAAATAATAAGCAAACACGTTTGGTGTTTGCCAAAAGACATGTGGGAGACGCCCCAAACAGATGGAAGAAGGTACTCTGGTCAGATGAGACTAAAATTGAGCTTTTTGGCCATCAAGGAAAATGTCTGTCGCCAACCCAACACCTCTCATCACCCCGAGAACACCATCCCCACAGTGAAGCATGGTGGTGGCAGCATCATGCTGTGGGGATGTTTTTCATTGGCAGGGACTGGGAAACTGGTCAGAATTGAAGGAATGATGGATGGTGCTAAATACAGGGAAATTCTTGAGGGAAATCTGTTTCAGTCTTCCAGAGATTTGAGACTGGGACGGAGGTTCACCTTCCAGCAGGACAATGACCCTAAGCATACTGCTAAAGCAACACTCGAGTGGTTTAAAGGGAAACATTTAAATGTCTTGGAATGGCCTAGTCAAAGCCCAGACTTCAATCCAATTGAGAATCTGTGGTATGACTTAAAGATTGCTGTACACCAGCGGAACCCATCCAACTTGAAGGAGCTGGAGCTGTTTTGCCTTGAAGAATGGGTAGAAATCCCAGTGGCTAGATGTGCCAAGCTTATCGAGACATACCCCAAGAGACTTGCAGCTGTAATTGCTGCAAACGGTGGCTCTACAAAGTATTGACTTTGGGGGGTTGAATAGTTATGCACGCTCAAGTTTTCTGCTTTTTTGTCTTATTTCTTGTTTGTTTCACCAGAAAAAATATTTTGCATCTTCAAAGTGGTAGGCATGTTGTGTAAATCAAATGATACAACCCCCCAAAAAACCCATTTTAATTCCAGGTTGTAAGGCAACAAAATAGGTAAAATGCCAAGGGGGGTGAATACTTTTGCAAGCCAATGTAGTAACCAAAAAAGTGTTAAACAAATCAACATATATTTTATATTTGAGATTCTTCAAATAGCCACCCTTTGCCTTGATGACAGCTTTGCACACTCTTGTAATTCTCTCAACCAGCTTCATGAGGTAGTCACCTGGAATGCATTTCAATTAACAGGTGTGCCTTGTTAAAAGTACATTTGTGGAATTTATTTCCTTCTTAATGCGTTTGAGCCAATCAGTTGTGTTGTGACAAGGTAGGAGGGGTATACAGAAGATAGCCCTATTTGGTAAAAGACCAAGTCCATATTATGGCAAGAACAGCTCAAATAAGCAAAGAGAAACGACAGTCCATCATTACTTTAAGACATGAAGGTCAGTCAATACAGAACATTTCAAGATGATGAAACTGGCTCTCATGACCGCAACAGGAATGGAAGGCCCAGAGTCACCTCTGCTGCAGAGGATAAGTTCATTAGAGTTACCAGCCTCAGAAATTGCAGCCCAAATAAATGCTTCACAGAGTTCAAGTAACAGACACATCTCAACATCAACTGTTGAGAGGGGACTGTGTAAATCAGCCCTTCATGGTCGAATTGCTGCAAAGAAACCACTACTAAAGGACACCAATAAGAAGAAGAGACCTGCTTGGGCCAAGAAACACGAGCAATGAACATTAGACCAGTGGAAATGTGTCCTTTGGTCCAAATTGGAGATTTTTGGTTCCAACCACCGTGTCTTTGTGAGACGCGGTGTGGGTGAACGGATGATCTCCGCGTGTGTAGTTCCCACCATAAAGCATGGAGGAGGAGGTGTTATTGTGTGGGGATGCTTTACTGGTGACACTGTCTGTGATTTATTTAGAATTCAAGATACACTTAACCAGCATGGCTACCACAGCATTCTGCAGCGATACACCATCCCATCTGGTTTGGGCTTAGTGGGACTATAATTTGTTTTTCAACAGGATAATGACCCAACACACCTCCAGGCTGTGTAAGGGCACATTTTACCAAGACGGAGAGTGATGGAGTGTTGCATCAGATGACCTGGCCTCCACTTTCCCCCGACCTCAACCCAATTGAGATGGTTTGGGATGAGTCGGAGGGCAGAATGAAGGAAAAGCAGCCAGCAAGTGCTCAGCATATGTGGGAACTCCTTCAAGACTGTTGGAAAAGCATTCCAGGTGAAGCTGGTCGAGAGAATGACAAGAGTGTGCAAAGCTGTCATCAAGGCAAAGGATGGCTATTTGAAGAATCTAAAATATAGAATACATATTGATTTGTTTAACACTTTTTTGGTCACTACATGATTCCATAGTGTTATTTCATAGTTTTGATCTTTTCACTATTATTCTTCAATGTAGAAAATAGTAAAAATAAAGAAAAACCCATGAATGAGTAGGTGTGTCCAAACTTTTGACTGGTACTGTACTTCCATTTGTTTTTTTCAATTGGTACCGGGGGACCTTCAGATGAGTCTTGTGAGGCCTGTGGGCTTCCAAGAGCAAAACAACCGACGGGTCATTTTAGTGTGTAGCCCAAACTGTTCGGACACTACTGACAGAAGTTGGCAGATCGGCTGTACTGACTTCCAACGAGTCCCAAGACGCTTGTGGGGGTCATAGAGCTAAACGGAAAACACAGTTGGGACGCTACAGGCGATTTTGTCAGAAGTCCAATTTTCGGTATGTCTAATTGTCTGACAAACACCGCTCTAGCTCAGTCACCTTTCATCGCAGATATGGAAGTGCGACATAGGTGGATGCGGTGGATTGATACACATCCAATGCAAAAACAGATATCTGTTCTCCCACTTAAAAAGATGAGAGAGGCTTGTAAAACAGATATCTCTAGCTTTAACTGAGATTTTTATGGGGATTTTTTAATCATGCTAATTAGATTTTTTCGCGGGAGCACGGACATCAACCTTAGGGGGTTTTAAATGACAACACGTGCTGGGTGTTTCACAGAGCTCTGCTTTGATTTTGTGCAATAGTAAGGTGGCTGCTGACTCAAGCAGCTCGTTTTTAATGTCTGGACTCATGAGTCTAGCGATTTTAGGAAGCTGCTGTAGACGATTTAGAATTTTTGGATCATATTTGGATATGAATAAAGAAATCTCCAAAAGGTTTCCCTTATTAATGGCCTCTTTACTCTCCCTATGTCCACCTGGTGTTATGTCCTGTTTAGCCCATAGAATAACAATGTCCAGAACCACTTTGACATGATCACGATTCCTCTCTAAAAATGAATAGTCCATGACCTCACGATTAAGTTGATTAAAAACGTTACTCCGGCTTTGATTGCGATGGCTTGCACTGCATCCTTAATGTATCCAGTTCAAAAGAGTGGGGTTTGCTAGCCTGGTGCATACCTCGTGAAGGTGCTTCCAATCCTTACATCTGTCTCTAACAAATGAGCCTTCCATACTGGCCTTATGTCAACACATTTTACAGAAAACAGCGTCCCTTATCGAACTGTATTCCAGCCAATAGAACTGTCCATACCACTTCCATGAGAAACACCGCAATTTTCCATTGATCACTGTAGTGGGGAACACTCGCTTTTGTGGTATTGTGGGTGGTTCGTCAACTGCAGCGAAATCTGCAGGTGCACTCGTGATGACATGCTCACGTGATGAGGCGGGGCTGGGCGATGGTGAGCTAGCTGGGCTGTGGAAGTCAAACCAGTGGCCATGTTAACTTCCTCATGGGCTGGGCATTGGTGAGCTAGCTGGGCTGTGGAAGTCAAACCAGTGGCCATGTTAACTTCCTCATGGGCTGGGCGATGGTGAGCTAGCTGGGCTGTGGAAGTCAAACCAGTGGCCATGTTAACTTCCTCATGGGCTGACATGCTAGCCTCCTCATGGGCTGACATACTAACCTCCTCATGGGCTGACATGCTAACCTCCTCATGGGCTGACATGCTAACCTCCTCATGGGCTGACATGCTAACCTCCTCATGGGCTGACATGCTAGCATCCTCATGGGCTGACATACTAACCTCCTCATGGGCTGACATGCTAACCTCCTCATGGGCTGACATGCTAACCTCCTCATGGGCTGACATGCTAGCATCCTCATGGGCTGACATGCTAGCATCCTCATGGGCTGACATGCTAACCTCCTCATGGGCTGACATGCAAGCCTCCTCATGGGCTGACATGCTATCCTCCTCATGGGCTGACATGCTAACCTCCTCATGGGCTGACATACTAACCTCCTCATGGGCTGACATGCTAGCCTCCTCATGGGCTGACATGCTAACCTCCTCATGGGCTGACATACTAACCTCCTCATGGGATGACATGCTAGCATCCTCATGGGCTGATATGCTAACCTCCTCATAGGCTGACATGCTAGCATCCTCATGGGCTGACATGCTAGCTTCTTCATAGGCAGACATGCTAACCTCCTCATGGGCTGACATGCTAACCTCCTCATAGGCTGACATGCTAACCTCCTCATGGGCTGACATGCTAACCTCCTCATAGGCAGACATGCTAACCTCCTCATGGGCTGACATGCTAACCTCCTCATGGGCTGACATGCTAGCATCCTCATGGGCTGACATGCTAACCTCCTCATGGGCTGACATGATAGCCTCCTCATGGGCTGACATGCTATCCTCCTCATGGGCTGACATACTAACCTCCTCATGGGCTGACATGCTAACCTCCTCATGGGCTGACATACTAACCTCCTCATGGGCTGACATGCTAGCTTCTTCATAGGCTGACATGCTAGCATCCTCATGGGCTGACATGCTAACCTCCTCATGGGCTGACATACTAACCTCCTCATGGGCTGACATGCTAGCCTCCTCATGGGATGACATGCTAGCCTCCTCATGGGCTGACATGCTAACCTCCTCATGAGCTGACATGCTAGCCTCCTCATGGGATGACATGCTATCCTCCTCATGGGCTGACATACTAACCTCCTCATGGGCTGACATGCTAGCATCCTCATAGGCTGACATGCTAACCTCCTCATGGGCTGACATGCTAGCATCCTCATAGGCTGACATACTAACCTCCTCATGGGCTGACATGCTAGCCTCCTCATGGGATGACATGCTATCCTCCTCATGGGCTGACATACTAACCTCCTCATGGGCTGACATGCTAGCATCCTCATGGGCTGACATGCTAACCTCCTCATGGGCTGACATGATAGCCTCCTCATGGGCTGACATGCTATCCTCCTCATGGGCTGACATACTAACCTCCTCATGGGCTGACATGCTAGCATCCTCATGGGCTGACATGCTAACCTCCTCATGGGCTGACATACTAACCTCCTCATGGGCTGACATGCTAGCCTCCTCATGGGATGACATTCTAGCCTCCTCATGGGCTGACATGCTAGCATCCTCATGGGCTGACATACTAACCTCCTCATAGGCTGACATACTAACCTCCTCATGGGCTGACATGCTAGCTTCTTCATAGGCTGACATGCTAAACTCCTCATGGGCTGACATACTAACCTCCTCATGGGCTGACATGCTAACCTCCTCATGGGCTGACATGCTATCCTCCTCATGGGCTGACATGCTATCCTCCTCATGGTCTGACATGCTAACCTCCTCATGGGCTGACATGATAGCCTCTTCATGGGCTGACATACTAACCTCCTCATGGGATGACATGCTAGCATCCTCATGGGCTGATATGCTAACCTCCTCATAGGCTGACATGCTAACCTCCTCATAGGCTGACATGCTAGCATCCTCATGGGCTGACATGCTAGCTTCTTCATAGGCAGACATGCTAACCTCTTCATGGGATGACATACTAACCTCCTCATGGGCTGACATGCTAGCATCCTCATGGGCTGACATACTAACCTCCTCATGGGCTGACATGCTAGCTTCTTCATAGGCTGACATGCTAAACTCCTCATGGGCTGACATGCTAAACTCCTCATGGGCTGACATACTAACCTCCTCATAGGCAGACATGCTAACCTCCTCATGGGCTGACATGCTAGCATCCTCATGGGCTGACATGCTATCCTCCTCATGGGCTGACATGCTAGCATCCTCATGGGCTGACATACTAACCTCCTCGTGGGCTGACATGCTAGCCTCTTCATGGGATGACATGCTAACCTCCTCATGGGCTGACATGCTATCCTCCTCATGGGCTGACATGCTAACCTCCTCATGGGCTGACATGCTAACCTCCTCATGGGCTGACATGCTAGCCTCCTCATGGGCTGACATGCTAACCTCCTCATGGGCTGACATGCTAACCTGTTCATGGGCTGACATGCTAACCTCCTCGTGGGCTGACATGCTAGCCTCTTCATGGGATGACATGCTAACCTGTTCATGGGCTGACATGCTAACCTCCTCATGGGCTGACATGCTAACCTGTTCATGGGCTGACATGCTAACCTCCTCGTGGGCTGACATGCTAGCCTCTTCATGGGCTGACATGCTATCCTCCTCATGGGCTGACATGCTAACCTCCTCATGGGCTGACATGCTAACCTCCTCATGGGCTGACATGCTATCCTCCTCATGGGCTGACATGCTATCCTCCTCATGGGCTGACATGCTAACCTCCTCATGGGCTGACATGCTAACCTCCTCATGGGCTGACATGCTAACCTCCTAATGGGCTGACATGCTATCCTCCTCATGGGCTGACATGCTAACCTCCTCATGGGCTGACATGCTAAACTCCTCATGAGCTGACCATATGATTGTGATATAACACATTAGATCCCAGGAACTTCCTACTGCATTTATCAACGTGTCTGATTAGTCAGGAGACAATACCAACAACAATGCAAAATCATTAATTTTTATTTTTTATATTACAGTATAAGCCAGCCTGATTGGGTGGGCCAGTGTTCTATCTGGCAGGGCCTCTGCACAGCCTGGCCTTGCCATGGCTTCACCTCTGGAAGGTTGTGTATCTAATAAGTATTCTTATTGTTATGTAGAAGGCATGTTATAATCACAGGTCATACAGAAGCATAGGACTAATGGTTCAATAAGTATTTAAAAGATACAAAATGTTGCATTGATTCTATATTTCTTAGTTTTGTGTAGTCCATCAGACCAGCTAGTGTGGGGTTGACGCTGAGTCTATATAGGACAGACAGTCCAATAACGACCAGTTAAATCATGTATTGTAGAAGTGATGGTGGGAGGCGCCTTCCACCTCCTCCTCTTCTCTCCTCCTCATCCTCCCCAGCTTTCCCCAAAAAATCCCTACTTGCTCCTCTGCTTAAAGACTCCAGCAGGCTGGCAGGCGACACACGAAGCTTGAAATCTGATCTTTGCTCATTTTTCTAATTGCCTGCAGCTCTCTGCTCCACATCGCCACGGAGAGAGGATATCGAAGCAGAGCAGCTTTTCTTTCACGCCCAGTAGGATCCCGTACACCGCGCAGCGCGGCGTGGGACTCGAGCTGTACTTCACCAGCAACCAACCAGTGGGAGCCAGCAGTTCCAGTCCGGATTCTCAAGGCAGCAGGCAGCAACATTACAGAGCGGAGCAGCGAGAGCTGATCTTTCTCTCCCGGTCCTTACCGAACTGCCCAGGGACCAGAGAGAGAGAAAACAAAGACGAGAGAGAGCGTGAGGACAGGATCATCTGGATGATATCGCCACCAACTGTCTTCTTGGATGGATACAACAGCAGAACACGACGCAGTGAAAAAGGATTTAGACTGATACTGAATAGACCGTTTTGGAGGGATCTCTCTCTGCCTTGTGGAAGAGTCGCTCAGGCAGGCTACTTGTTAGGGATTTGATTTTAGAACTACACATTTCAACAACATACCCATACCAACTCTTCTGGACGGATTGATCTATATAGAGTGTTTTGGTCGTTCTTGTGATAATTGACTTTTACAAAGGATCGCTGTCAAAACGGGATTACAAAAAATATTACAATCCTTGGGTAAGACTGATTTGCATATCATTGTTTATTTATGTGATTAATGTTATGTTAATTGTTATTGTTATTATTATTATTATTATTATTATTATTAAATTGTTGTTACATTGAGAGAGAAAGTTGGCTGAATATGAGCCGACAATGCCAGCACAGTAGGCTACTTCCTTGAGTCATCCAGAGTTAGACAGACAGACAGACAGACAGACAGGTTGACTAGAAACCAGTTAGACTGACGGTCCAGTCGGCATCTTAATAACACCAGTTAGACTGTCCTTACAGTCGGCATCTTAATAACACCAGTTAGACTGGGTATGTGAGCAGCATTAAGAGGAAGTCTCAGGATGAGCTATCTACTTTCAGAGCTCTTCTGTTCCCGGTCCCCCGTGGCCCATACCCCAGACAGGTGTTGGAGAGAGCAGGGCTGCCTGTCAATATTCCCTGCTGTCCTGACGCATCTACAGCAGCGCCATGGGGACGGCGGTACATTGCGATACACTGCGCTGCTGTAATACGGAGTTAGAATCCTCAGAGCCCCGCAATACTATCTTATAGTTAGTTTACTGTTCGAAGTTACAGAACTGGACAGGCTGCTACAGACGGGGATTGGTATACTGCAAATGTGTTGCGCTCTCGGGGTGCACAATAACTGATGTATTGCAGATTGTAATTGGTTCATCATCATCATCATAAAAAATAGACATATTTTATTCTGCTACAGCCATGTCTTCAATGCTGCTTCACCAACCTTACTTTACCATGCTACTGATGCCTTTAGCCGTGTTCATCTTCCATGTAGGAGGTTGCTGTGAATGAAGGTCGGGGCACAGAGCACAACCTACGCTGCATGTGAGATCACTCTCCCTCAGTCTGTCAGTCTGAGAGCCGTAGTGGATATTTGGGCTACTCTGCCAAACCGCCCAATAATAACCTCTTAAACATTTTATTGTATTTTTTATTTTGATCAAATTGAATATCTTTTCTTTTTTTTAAAGCCTTAGTTAGATATGTGTGCCTATCTTTTTGGTTATGCAATATTGTCTTGTTCACTGCTGAGCCGACCACTAATTGATAATGAAATCAAAGAAAGAACGTTGCCAAATTGTAAAGGCAATAAAGGCTTTGAGTCATGGGAAAGGCGTTGTCAGGGTCCAGAAAAAATAAGAAACTTATCTTTGATTAAAAAAATTATAATAATGTTGCTTAGTTGAAATTATTGACTGACTAAAGCAATAAGCTGCAAATCAACCAAAATGCGCAATAGAGTTTTTTATTTCCAATCAATGGCTCCTTGTAACTTTCAGCCCTAACTCAGGATAGGTGACAGACACTGATAGGCTTCTTCATATTTCAGAGCAGATGTTTGGACTAGGTAGGGAGACCAGACTATCTAACTGTTTTCAATTATTACATTTCCATGAGATAGAAACTCATTCCATATTTTATCAATAAGAAATAACCAGTACCATCTCAATGACCTTTCTGCATTCGCTGTGCTATTTTTCAGGTTAGGCCTACAGATAAGGCCTACTTTAAATATGAGCTGTTTTGACACTAGACAGGTTGGGAATCAGAGGGAGAGAATCCATGGGTCTCAAAAAGGGTGTCAAACAGTATAATATCTGTTACCACTACACCACAGCTCTGCACGAGGCCTTCTCTCTCTCTCTCTCTCTCTCTCTCTCTCTCTCTCTCTCTCTCTCTCTCTCTCTCTCTCTCTCTCTCTCTCTCTCTCTCTCTACTCTCTCTCTCTCTCTCTCTCTCAATCCTTTTCTCTAAATGACCAAGTCATACAGTATAATATGTGTTACCACTACACCACAGCTCTGCACGAGGCCTTCTCTCTCTCTCTCTCTCTCTCTCTCTCTCTCTCTCTCTCTCTCTCTCTCTCTCTCTCTCTCTCTCTCTCTCTCTCTCTCTCTCTCTCTCTCTCTCTCTCTCTCTCTCTCTCTCTCTCTCTCTACTCTCTCTCTCTCTCTCTCTCAATCCTTTTCTCTAAATGACCAAGTCATACAGTATAATATGTGTTACCACTACACCACAGCTCTGCACAAGGCCTTCTATATGATTTATCATGAAGGTCAACTGGAGATGGACAGACTGACAGATGATGACTGACGGATGATGACTGACGGATGATGACAGACAGGATGATCCTCCTGTAGCTCAATTGGTAGAGCATGGCGCTTGCAACGGCAGGGTTGTGGGTTTGATTCCCACGGGGGGCCAGTATGAAAAATGTATGCACTCACTAACTGTAAGTGGCTCTGGATAAGAGCGTCTGCTAAATGACCTACATGTTAATAGGCAGAGAGACATCAGAACCATCCAAGCCATGAGTATACAGAGTAGTCCTTACTGTTCAGAAGCTCATCTTAAGTTGATGTGCCTCTGACAACATAGAGCTAAGTGCATTTAGTCTGAGTGAACGTCAGTCAGGTAGAGAGTTAAGGTTCGTTAGACCACCGCAGCAGGTTTGTTCCTCTGGGGAGAAATACCTCCTAACCTTAACTCCAACTCTCACCTGAAGCTATAGCAGTGATTTTGTTCTGTTTGCTCTCTGCTCGCTCTCTCTCTCTCTCTCTCTCTCTCTCTCTCTCTCTCTCTCTCTCTCTCTCTCTCTCTCTCTACCTGCTCTCTCTCTCTCTCTCTCTCTACCTGCTCTCTCTCTCTCTCTGTCTCTCTCTGTCTCTCTCTCTCTCTGTCTCTCTCTCTGCTCTCTCTCTCTCTCTCTCTCTCTCTCTGCTCTCTCTCTCTCTCTCTGCTTTCTCTCTCTCTCTCTCTCTCTCTCTCTCTGTCTCTCTCTCTCTCTCTCTCTCTCTCTCTCTCTCTCTCTCTCTCTCTCTCTCTCTCTCTCTCTCTCTCTCTCTCTCTCTCTCTCTCTCTCTCTCTCTCTCTGTCTCTCTCTCTCTCTGTCTCTCTCTCTCTCTCTCTCTCTCTGCTCTCTCCCTCTCTCTCTGCTCTCCCCCCTCTCTCTCTCTCTCTCTCTCTCTCTCTCTCTCTCTCTCTCTCTCTCTCTCTCTCTCTCTCTCTCTCTCTCTCTGCTCTCTCTCTGCTCTCTCTCTCTCTCTCTCTGCTCTCTCTCTCTGCTCTCTCTCTCTCTCTCTCTCTCTCTCTGTGTGTCTCTCTCTCTCTCTGCTCTCTCTCTCTGCTCTCTCTCTCTCTGTCTCTCTCTCTGCTCTCTCTCTCTCTCTCTCTGCTCTCTCTCTCTCTCGCTCTCTGCTCTCTCTCTGCTCTCTCTCTCTCTGCTCTCTCTCTCTCTCTCTCTCTCTCTCTGCTCTCTCTCTCTCTCTCTCTCTCTCTCTCTCTCTCTCTCTGTCTCTCTCTCTCTCTCTCTCTCTCTCTCTCTCTGCTCTCTCCCTCTCTCTCTCTCTCTGCTCTCTCTCTCTCTCTCTCTCTCGCTCTCAATCCTTTTCTCTAAATGACCAAGTGAATCCAGCAGCTCTGCTGAAATGATGGTGGTAATGTGTTGTCTCTAAATGTCAGGGAAAATACTACGAAAAAGTCATTAGAAGGAGTATGGCGAAGGCAACACAAACACATACCCTTTTACACTAATGATCTGAGATGAACTGAGCTGTACTGTACGGGACTGTACTGGCCTGGTTATGTACCCACTGTAGTCTGATCTCAGCTGTACGGTACTGGCTGGTTATGTACCCACTGTAGTCTGATCTGATCTGTACTGTACTGCCTGGTTATGTACCCACTGTAGTCTGATCTCAGCTGGACTGTACTGGCCTGGTTACGTACCCACTGTAGTCTGATCTGATCTCAGCTGTACTGTACTGGCCTGGTTACGTACCCACTGTAGTCTGATCTGAGCTCAGCTGTTCTCTCCCCACTGACCAGTCTCTTTATTTTGGGTCGACGGGAGTTGTGACGAGATAGAGGGAGGGCGGGAGACAGGAGATAGAGGGAGGGAGACTGGAGACAGAGGGAGGGAGGGAGGGAGGGAGGGCGGGAGACAGAGTGAGGGAGGGAGGGAGGGAGGGAGACAGGAGATGGAGGGAGGGAGGGAGGGAGGGAGGGAGGGAGGGAGACAGGAGATAGAGGGAGGGAGACTGGAGACAGAGGGAGGGCGGGAGACAGAGGGAGGGAGGGAGACAGAGAGAAGGAGACGGGAGATAGAGGAGGGAGAGGCACATGTTTTGTTGTTTTGGAAATGACACAGTGACTATGAGGTTACAGTGCAGACTGTCAGCTTTTAATTTGAGGGTACTTTCATCCATATCGGATGAACCATTTAGAAATTACAGCACTTTTTGTACATAGTCCCCCCATTTGAGGGGACCAAAAGTATTTGGACAAATTCACTTATATGTGTATTAAAGTAGTCAAAAGTTTAATATTTGGTCCCATATTCCTAGCACGCATTGATTACATCAAGCTTGTGACTCTACAAACTTGTTGGATGCATTTGCCAAAAAACAAAAGGTCTTCTGATGTAATTTAAGTATTGACATGGACTCAGAACATCCAATTTCATAGTTTCTCTATGAAATATTGTAATTTTGAGAGTGAAAAACAAAACAAAAATCTAAAACTAGGAAAAATAAAACAGAGAAAACATAATTTGGGAAAATAAAACAGTATTTGGGAGAGAAAAAATCTTAAATTTTATAGTGCCCCCCTTAGAGTTGTTTATTAATAATTATTTTACCAGGTATATTGACAGAAAACATAGTGCACTACTTTCTCTTGTACATTAAGGACCCGGGAAGAGTTGCAGGGAGAGGAGAACTGGGGAAGAGTTGCAGGGGAGAGGAGACCTGGGGAAGAGTTGCAAGGGAGAGGAGACCTGGGGAAGAGTTGCAGGGAGAGGAGACCTGGGGAAGGGTTGCAGGGGAGAGGAGACCTGGGGAAGAGTTGCAGGGAGAGGAGACCTGGGGAAGAGTTGCAGGGGAGAGGAGACCTGGGGAAGAGTTACAGGGAGAGGAGACCTGGGGAAGAGTTGCAGGGGAGAGGAGACCTGGGGAACAGTTACAGGGAGAGGAGACCTGGGGAAGAGTTGCAGGGGAGAGGAGACCTGGGGAAGAGTTGCAGGGAGAGGAGACCTGGGGAAGAGTTGCAGGGAGAGGAGACCTGGGGAAGAGTTACAGCGAGAGGAGACCTGGGGAAGAGTTGTAGGAGAGAGGAGAGGATGGGAAGAGTTGCAGGGTTAGGAGACCTGGGGAAGAGTTGCAGGAGAGAGGAGACCTGGGGAAGAGTTACAGGGAGAGGAGACCTGGGGAAGAGTTGCAGGGAGAGGAGACCTGGGGAAGGGTTGCAGGGGAGAGGAGACCTGGGGAAGAGTTGCAGGGAGAGGAGACCTGGGGAAGAGTTACAGCGAGAGGAGACCTGGGGAAGAGTTACAGCGAGAGGAGACCTGGGGAAGAGTTGCAGGAGAGAGGAGAGGAGGGGAAGAGTTGCAGGAGAGAGGAGACCTGGGGAAGAGTTGCAGGAGAGAGGAGAGGAGGGGAAGAGTTGCAGGAGAGAGGAGACCTGGGGAAGAGTTGCGACGAAGCTCTTAAAAAAAGAAGAAGAAAGTAATGGAATACCTACATGTGTATTTATCCGACTGGACTCTACCTACATGTGTATTTATCCTACTGGACTCTACCTACATGTGTATTATCCTACTGGACTCTACCTACAGGTTTATTTATCCTACTGGACTCTACCTACATGTGTATGTCTCTATACAGGAGGACTGATCATGTATAGACAGACTATAGACAGAGAGACAGAGAGACAGAGGGACAGAGGGACAGAGAGACAGAAGGACAGAGGGACAGAGGGACAGAGGGACAGAGAGGCAGAGGGACAGAGAGACAGAGAGACAGAGAGACAGAGAGACAGAGAGACAGAGGGACAGAGAGACAGAGAGACAGAGGGGCAGAGGGACAGAGAGACAGAGAGGCAGAGAGACAGAGAGACAGAGAGACAGAGACAGAGGGGGGTTCAGGCCCCAGGCTACACAGGACTGCAGTTCAGTACGGATGCATCCCAAATGGGCCCTGTTCCCTATATATGCCCTATCACAGTAGAACTCCACTATGTGTTGAGGCAGGAGGATAGATCACAGTAGAACTCCACTATGTGTTGAGGCAGGAGGATAGATCACAGTAGAACTCCACTATGTGTTGAGGCAGGAGGATAGATCACAGTAGAACTCCACTATGAGTTGAGGCAGGAGGATAGATCACAGTAGAACTCCACTATGTGTTGAGGCAGGAGGATAGATCACAGTAGAACTCCACTATGTGTTGAGGCAGGAGGATAGATCACAGTAGAACTCCACTATGTGTTGAGGCAGGAGGATAGATCACAGTAGAACTCCACTATGAGTTGAGGCAGGAGGATAGATCACAGTAGAACTCCACTATGAGTTGAGGCAGGATAGGTCACAGTAGAACTCCACTATGTGTTGAGGCAGGAGGATAGATCACAGTAGAACTCCACTATGTGTTGAGGCAGGAGGATAGATCACAGTAGAACTCCACTATGAGTTGAGGCAGGAGGCTAGATCATAGGTCCTGGGAGGAAAGAAAAACTTAAGACAACACTCACTGCTGTAGTGTCTCTACAATACATCCAGAGCTGTGTCTGTCTGACAACCAAGGCTATCCTAAAGACCAACAGGGATGATCAAGTTTAAGCTAACAGAGTTTCAGGGCTGTGTGTTCGTGTGTTTTGTGGGTTTGTGTGTGTTGTGGGTTTGTGTGTGTTGTGGGTTTGTGTGTGTTGTGGGTTTGTGTGTGTTGTGGGTTTGTGTGTGTTGTGGGTTCATGTGTGTTGTGGGTTCATGTGTGTTGTGGGTTTGTGTGTGTTGTGGGTTTGTGTGTGTTGTGGGTTCATGTGTGTTGTGGGTTCGTGTGTGTTGTGGGTTTGTGTGTGTGTTGTGGGTTTGTGTGTGTTGTGGGTTTGTGTGTGTTGTGGGTTCATGTGTGTTGTGGGTTCATGTGTGTTGTGGGTTTGTGTGTGTTGTGGGTTTGTGTGTGTTGTGGGTTCATGTGTGTTGTGGGTTCGTGTGTGTTGTGGGTTTGTGTGTGTGTTGTGGGTTTGTGTGTGTTTGTGTTCTGGGCACTTTGAACATTCCAAGTCCTCTGACTTTATACAGACAGTCAGCATGGTGCTGAGTCTCCACACACACGAACACAGAGACCGAAGGGGAGCCAGCTCCACACACACGAACACAGAGACCGGAGGGGAGCCAGCTCCACACACACGAACACAGAGACCGAAGGGGAGCCAGCTCCACACACACGAACACAGAGACCGGAGGGGAGCCAGCTCCACACACACGAACACAGAGACCGGAGGGGAGCCAGCTCCACACACACGAACACAGAGACCGGAGGGGAGTCAGCTCCACACACACGAACACAGAGACCGGAGGGGAGCCAGCTCCACACACACGAACACAGAGACCGGAGGGGAGCCAGCTCCACACACACGAACACAGAGACCGGGGGGGAGTCAGCTCCACACACACGAACACAGAGACCGGAGGGGAGTCAGCTCCACACACACGAACACAGAGACCGGAGGGGAGTCAGCTCCACACACACGAACACAGAGACCGGAGGGGAGTCAGCTCCGTAGGGCCCTTCACCAGCTACAGCTGACTGTACTGTACTGACTGACTGACTGAATGACTGAATGACTTAATGAATGACTGGCTGGGACTAGCTGACTGACTGACTGGCTGACGGAATGGCTGAATGTGGGCGCGTTTGAGAGGTAAAGCAGAGTAAAGTGGAGGAGGGAGGGGCGTCTGTGACCCTAATATAGTTTTCCAACAGCAAGGCTCAGATCAACATGGCAGTGTTGCCCTTGTTTATAAAAGGTTTTCTTTCTAATGTCTCCAACCCACATGTCACACACTCACAAACTGAAATATATCAATTAGTGAGAGAGAGCATCATATCACATTCTTTTTTTATATGTTTACTTTTTTAGGGGGTAGATCAGCTTTAATATTGCAGATATATTGTAAGTTCCATCAATGTAATTGTCTGCATCACTTCCAATCCCCCATATATGTTTTTGCAAATATATATATATACAGTTGAAGTCGGAAGTTTTCATACACCTTAGCCAAATATATTTAAACTCATTTTTTCACAAATCCTGACGTAAAATCCTAGGAAAAAGTCCCTGTCTTAGGTCAGTTAGGATCACCAATTATTTAAAGAATGTGAAATGTCAGAAAAATAGTAGAGAGAATGATTTATTTCAGCTTTTATTTCTTTCATCACGTTCCCAGTGGGTCAGAAGTTTACATACACTCAATTAGTATTTGGTAGCATTGCCTTTAAATTGTTTAACTTGGGTCAAATGTTTTGGGTAGCCTTCCACAAGTTTCCCACAATAAGTTGGGTGAATTTTGGCCCATTCCTCCTGACAGAGCTGGTGTAACTGAATCAGGTTTGTAGGCTTCCTTGCTCGCACACGCTTTTTCAGTTCTGCCCACAAATATTCTATAGGATTGAGGTCAGGGTTTTGTGATGGCCACTCCAATACCTTGACTTTGTTGTCCTTAAGCCATTTTGCCACAACTTTGGAAGTATGCTTGGGGTCATTGTCCATTTGGAAGACCCATTTGCGACCAAGCTTTAACTTCCTGACTGATGTCTTGAGATGTTGCTTCAAGATATCCACATAACTTTCCTTCCTGATGATGCCATCTATTTTGTGAAGTGCACCAGTCCCTCCTGCAGCAAAGCACCCCCACAGCATGATGCTGCCACCCCCGTGCTTCACGGTTGGGATGGTATTCTTTGGCTTGCAAGCTCCCCCTTGCAATTATTATTTTTTAAATGGAAAAGTGGTGCGTGTATATGTATTCAACCCCTTTGCTATGAAGCCCCTGAATAAGATCTGGTGCAACCAATTCTCTTCAGAAGTCACATAATTAGTTAAATAAAGTCCACCTGTTCTCAACTGGCCTACCTGGTTAAATAAAGGTGAAATTAAAACATTTAAAAAATGTAAAACCTTTGTGGAATCTAAGTGTCACATGATCTGACACATGATCTCAGTATATATATACCTGTTCTGAAAGGCCCCAGAGTCTGCAACACCACTAAGCAAGGGGCACCAACAAGCAAGCGGCACCATGAAGACCAAGGAGCTCTCCAAACAGGTCAGGGACAAAGTTGTGGAGACGTACAGGGTTGGGTTATAAAAAAATATCTGAAACTTTGAACATCCCACGTAGCACCATTAAATCCATTATAAAAAAATGGAAAGGATATGGCACCCCAACAAACCTGCCAAGAGAGGGCCGCCCACCAAAACTCACGGACCAGGCAAGGAGGGCATTAATCAGAGAGGCAACAAAGAGACCAAACATAACCCTGAAGGAGCTGCAAAGCTCCACAGCGGAGATTATAGTATCTGTCCATAGGACCACTTTAAGCCGTACACTCCACAGAGCTGGGCTTTATGGAAGAGTGGCCAGAAAAAGCCATTGCTTAAAGAAAAGAATAAGCAAACACATTTGGTGTTTGCCAAAAGCCATGTGGGAGACTCCCCAAACATATGGAAGAAGGTACTCTGGTCAGATGAGACAAAAAAATTAGCTTTTTGGCCATCAAGGAAAATGCTATGTCTGACGCAAACCCAACACCGCTCATCACCCCATTAACACCATCCCCACAGTGAAGCATGGTGGTGGCAGCATCATGCTGTGGGGATGTTTTTCATCGGCAGGGACTGGGAAACTGGTCAGAATTGAAGGAATTATGGATGGCGCTAAATACAGGGAAATTCTTGAGGGAAACCTGTTTCAGTCTTCCAGAGATTTGAGACTGGGACGGAGGTTCACCTTCCAGCAGGACAAAGACCCTAAGCATACTGCTAAAGCAACACTCGAGTGATTTAAGAGGAAACATTTAAATGTCTTGAGAATCTGTGGTAGGACTTAAAGATTGGTGTATACCAGCGGAACCCATCCAACTTGAAGGAGCTGGAGCAGTTTTGCCTTGAAGAATGGGCAAAAATCCCAGTGGCTAGATGTGCCAAGCTTTCTGTTTTTTGTCTTATTTCTTATTTGTTTCACAATAAAACATATTTTGTCATCTTCAAAGTGGTAGGTATGTTGTGTAAATCAAATGATACAAACCCCCAAGAAATCAATTTTAATTCCAGGTTGTAAGGCAACAAAATAGGAAAAATGCCAAGGGGGTTGAATACTTTCGCAAGCTACTGAACAGATATCATCCTTCATTACTTTCCAACCCCACCACCCCTTCCCTAATTTGAGTAAACTAGTGAACAACAGTGCTTAGGCCTCTACTTCCAGCTTATACATACTATACACATTTTATGGACACAGTCAATTTTACAATAATTATATTTTGTTTGTTTTTACTCCTGAACTTCCTCTACCCTCAACCTCTCCGATCATTTTCATGATGTCCATCCGGTTTGCTTCTATATGCTATATCTTTCTAACTGTGCTCTTTCACAAAAGTTCGTAACCTATAACCTATATACTTATTATGGACACAGTATGCTTTACATTAGTTATCTTGTTGTTATTAGTTGTTATTAGTCCCATCCTTCAACTCCATTCAACCCCTCCCATCTACTGTATCTCTTAACACCATCCGTATTGGATTTCTATTTGCCATATATTTTTCAACTGTACTGTGATGTTTCACAAAAGTTCTGAACCTTTCTATTCAAATAAAATAAAATAAAATTGTATTGGTCACATGCGCCGAATACAACAGGTGCAGACATTACAGTGAAATTTACATTTACATTTTAGTCATTTAGCAGACGCTCTTATCCAGAGCGACTTACAGTTAGTGAATACATTTTTTTTATTTATTTTTTTATACTGGCCCCCCATGGGAAACGAACCCACAACCCTGGCGTTGCAAACGCCATGCTCTATCAACTGAGCTACATCCCTGCCGGCCATTCCCTCCCCTACCCTGGACGACGCTGGGCCAATTGTGCGCCGCCCATGAGTCTCCCGGTCGCGGCCGGCTGCGACAGAGCCTGGATTCGAACCAGGATCTCTAGTAGCACAGTTAGCACTGCGATGCAGTGCCTTAGACCACTGCGCCACTCAGGAGCTGAAATGCTTACTTACAGTCCTTAACCAACAGTGCATTTATTTTTAACAAAAAAAGTAAAAATAAAACAACAACAAAAAAAAGTGTTGAGAAAAAAAAGAGCAGAAGTAAAATAAAGTGACAGTAGGGAGGCTATATATACAGGGGGGTACCGTTGCAGAGTCAATGTGCGGGGGCACCGGCTAGTTGAGGTAGTTGAGGTAATATGTACATGTGGGTAGAGTTAAAGTGACTATGCATAAATACTTAACAGAGTTGCAGCAGCGTAAAAGGATGGGGTGGGGGCAGTGCAAATAGTCCGGGTAGCCATGATTAGCTGTTCAGGAGTCTTATGGCTTGGGGGTAGAAGCTGTTGAGAAGTCTTTTGGACCTAGACTTGGCACTCCGGTACCGCTTGCCGTGCAGTAGCAGAGAGAACAGTCTATGACTAGGGTGGCTGGAGTCTTTGACAATTTTGAGGGCCTTCCTCTGACACCGCCTGGTATAGAGGTCCTGGATGGCAGGAAGCTTTGCCCCAGTGATGTACTGGGCCGTACGCACTACCCTCTGTAGTGCCTTGCGGTCGGAGGCCAAGCAGTTGCCATACCAGGCGGTGATGCAACCAGTCAGGATGCTCTCGATGGTGCAGCTGTATAATTTTTTGAGGATCTGAGGACCCATGCCAAATCTTTTCAGTCTCCTGAGGGGGAATAGGCTTTGTCGTGCCCTCTTCACGACTGTCTTGGTGTGTTTGGACCATGATAGTTCGTTGGTGATGTGGACACCAAGGAACTTGAAGCTCTCAACCTGTTCCACTACAGCCCCGTCGATGAGAATGGACAGAGGGTGCTCAGTCCTCTTTTTTTTCCTGTAGTCCACAATCATCTCCTTTGTCTTGGTCACGTTGAGGGAGAGGTTGTTGTCCTGGCACCACACGGCCAGATCTCTGACCTCCTCCCTATAGGCTGTCTCATCGTTGTCGGTGATCAGGCCTACCACTGTTGTGTCGTCGGCAAACTTAATGATGGTGTTGGAGTCGTGCCTGGCCATGCAGTCATGAATGAACAGAGAGTACAGGAGGGGACTGAGCACGCACCCCTGAGGGGCCCCCGTGTTGAGGATCAGTGTGGCAGATGTGTTGTTACCTACCCTTACCACCTGGGGGCGGCCCGTCAGGAAGTCCAGGATCCAGTTGCAGAGGGAGGTGTTTAGTCCCAGGATCCTTAGCTTAGTGATGAGCTTAGAGGGCACTATGGTGTTGAATGCTGAGCTGTAGTCAATGAATAGCATTCTCACGTAGGTGTTCCTCTTGTCCAGGTGGGAAAGGGCAGTGTGGAGTGCAATAGAGATTGCATCATCTGTGGATCTGTTGGGGCGGTATGCAAATTGGAGTGGGTCTAAGGTTTCTGGGATAATGCTGTTGATGTGAGCCATGACCAGCCTTTCAAAGCACTTCATGGCTACAGACGTCAGTGCTACGGGTCGGTAGTCATTTAGGCAGGTTATCTTAGAGTCCTTGGGCACGGGGACTATGGTGGTCTGCTTGAAACATGTTGGTATTACAGACTCAGTCAGGGACATGTTGAAAATGTCAGTGAAGACACTTGCCAGTTGGTCAGCACATGCTCGGAGTACACGTCCTGGTAATCCGTCTGGCCCTGCGGCCTTGTGAATGTTGACCTGCTTAAAAGTCTTACTCACATCGGCTACGGAGAGCGTGATCACATAGTCATCCGGAACATCTGGTGCTCTCATGCATGCTTCAGTGTTGCTTGCCTCGAAGCGAGCATAGAAGTGGTTTAGCTCGTCTGGTAGGCTTGTGTCACTGGGCAGCTCGCGGCTGTGCTTCCCTTTGTAGTCTGTAATAGTTTTCAAGCCCTGCCACATCCGACGAGCGTCAGAGCCAGTGTAGTACGATTCAATCTTAGTCCTGTATTGACTCTTTGCCTGTTTGATGGTTCGTCGGAGGTCATAGCGGGATTTCTTATAAGCGTCTGGGTTAGAGTCCCGTTCCTTGAAAGCGGCAGCTCTACCCTTTAGCTCAGTGCGGATGTTTCCTGTAATCCATGGCTTCTGGTTGGGGTATGTACGTACTGTCACTGTGGGGACGACATCATCGATGCACTTATTGTTTCTCATTCTCAAATAAACATTTTTGCTAAAAGTATTATTATATTATTGATCGATTGACTATGACTTTTCAGATCACCCAGTAATGCTATCTGCAGGGTTAGCTCCAGGTAGAGTTGGGAAGATTATATCCCACATAACACATTCAGTTGTACACTGTATATCCACTGTAGCCTGCTACATAGGAATCATGGCGGAGTTGGTTCCTGTTTCAGTCAAACAAAAACACCCTGATGATTGGTTGACAATAGAGCCTCCCACAATGCAGGCGATGGCTGCAGGAGGAAGTTGGAGAAGAGTAACTGCATAAACTTGAAGTCAAAACTTCATGACCTATATCACATGACCTTTATCAAATGACCTTTATCACATTACCTTTATCACATCATTTTTGTAAAGTACATGCAGTCATCATGTAGGCGCAAGTCGGCCAATTTTTATCCTTATAATGCAACACACTTTGAAAGGCGGTGACCAGCGATGGTGATCCGCTGGAACGGACCCAGTATGTTCTGACTGACTGACTGACAGACAGGCACTAGCTGACTGACTGTTTGACTGACTGACTGACTGACTGACTGACTGACAGATAGACAGACTGGAACTAGCTGACTGACTGACTGACTGACTGGGACTAGCTGACTGACTGACTGACTGACTGGGACTAGCTGACTGACTGACTGACTGACTGGGACTAGCTGACTGACTGACTGACTGACTGGGACTAGCTGACTGACTGACTGACTGACTGGGACTAGCTGACTGACTGACTGACTGGGACTAGCTGACTGACTGACTGACTGACTGGGACTAGCTGACTGACTGACTGACTGTTCTCTCTGTGTTTCAGGACGGTGAGGGGTACATCCGGGGTCATTTCTATGGTAACGGAGGCAGTGGTTCTGTTGGATACCCATGATGCACCGGTACGATGCCTGAGTCTGAGACAGGCTTAGTATCTCGGCGTGTAGCTACGTTGACCAGAGGAATGGTTGCTGTGTGGTGTTCTCTCTGGCTCTCCCTCCTCTTCCCTCTCTCCATCTCCACAGCCAGACTACCTACAGTCCTGCCCACAGGTAAATACACTGCTCTTTATCAATTTTCAATTCAATTCAATTTAAGGGCTTTATTGGCATGGGAAACGTGTGTTAACATTGCCAAAGCAAGTGAAGTAGATAGTAAACAAAAGTGAAATAAACAATAAATATTAACAGTAAACATTACACTCAGAAGTTTCAAAAGAATAAAGACATTTCAAATGTCATATTATGTATATATACAGTGTTGTAACAATGTGCAAATAGTTAAAGTACAAATGGGAAAATAAATAAACATAAATATGGTGTTTGTTCTTCACTGGTTGCCCTTTTCTTGTGGCAACAGGTCACAAATCTTGCAGCTGTGATGGCACACTGTGGTTTTTCACCCAGTAGATAAGGGAGTTTATCAAAATTGGGTTTGTTTTCGAATTCTTTGTGGATCGCTGTAATCTGAGGGAAATATGTGTCTCTAATATGGTCATACATTTGGCAGGAGGTTAGGAAGTGCAGCTCAGTTTCCACCACATTTTGTGGACAGTGTGCACATAGCCTGTCTTCTCTTGAGAGCCAGGTCTGCCTACGGCGGCCTTTCTCAATAGCAAGGCTATGCTCACTGAGTCTGTACATAGTCAAAGCTTTCCTTAAGTTTGGGTCAGTCACAGTGGTCAGGTATTCTGCCACTGTGTACTCTCTGTTTAGGGCCAAATAGCATTCTAGTTTGCTGTGTTTTTTGTTAATTCTTTCCAATGTGTCAAGTCATTCTCTTTTTATTTTCTCATGATTTGGTTGGGTCTAATTGTGTTGTTGTTGTTGTTGTTGTTGTCCTGGGGCTGTGTGGGGTCTGTTTGTGTTTGTGAACAGAGCCCCAGGACAAGCTTACTTAGGGGACTCTTCTCCAAGTTCATCTCTCTGTAGGTGATGGCTTTGTCATGGAAGGTTTGGGAATCGCTTCCTTTTAAGTGGTTATAGAATTTAACGGCTCTTTTCTGGATTTTGATAATTAGCGGGTATTGGCCTAATTCTGCTCTGCATGCATTATTTGGTGTTTTACGTTGTACACGGAGGATGTTTTTGCAGAATTCTGCATGCAGTCTCAATTTGGTGTTTGTCCCATTTTGTGAATTCTTGGTTGGTGAGCGGACCCCAGACCTCAGAACCATAAAGGGCAATGGGTTCTATAACTGATTCAAGTATTTTTAGCCAGATCCTAATTGGTATGTCAAATTTTATGTTCCTTTTGATGGCATAGAAGGCCCTTCTTGCCTTGTCTCTCAGATCGTTCACAGCTGTCTAGATGGAATTTGTATTTGTGGTCCTGGCAACTGGACCTTTTTTGGAACACCATTATTTTTGTCTTACTGAGATTTACTGTCAGGGCCCAGGTCTGACAGAATCTGTGCAGAAGATCTAGGTGCTGCTGTAGGCCCTCCTTGGTTGGTGACAGAAGCACCAGATCATCAGCAAACAGAAGACATTTCACTTCAGATTCTAGTAGGGTGAGGCCGGGTGCTGCAGACTGTTCTAGTGCCCTCACCAATTCGTTGATATATATGTTGAAGAGGGTGGGGCTTAAACTGCATCCCTGTCTCACCCCACGGCCCTGTGGAAAGAAATGTGTGTGTTTTTTGCCAATTTTAACCGCACACTTGTTGTTTGTGTACATGGATGTCGTATGTTTTTCCCCCAACCCCACTTTCCATCAATTTGTATAGCAGACCCTCATGCCAAATTGAGTCAAACGCTTTTTTGAAATCTACAAAGCATGAGAAGACTTTGCCTTTGTTTTGGTTTGTTTGTTTGTCAATTAGGGTGTGCAGGGTGAATACGTGGTCTGTCGTACGGTAATTTGGTAAAAAGCCAATTTGACATTTGTTCAGTACATTGTTTTCACTGAGGAAATGAACTAGTCTGCTGTTAATGATAATGCAGAGGATTTTCCCAAGGTTGCTGTTGACGCATATCCCACGGTAGTTATTGGGGTCAAATTTGTCTCCACTTTTGTGGATTGGGGTGATCAGTCCTTGGTTCCAGATATTGGGGAAGATGCCAGAGCTAAGGATGATGTTAAAGAGTTTAAGTATAGCTAATTGAAATTTGTGGTCTGTATATTTTATCATTTCATTGAGGATACCATCAACACCACAGGACTTTTTGGGTTGGAGGGTTTGTATTTTGTCCTGTAGTTCATTCAATGTAATTGGACAATCCAGTGGGTTCTGGTAGTCTTTAATAGTTGATTCTAAGATTTGCATTTGATCATGTATATTTTTTTGCTGTTTGTTCTCTGTTATAGGGCCAAAAAGATTGGAGAAGTGGTTTACCCATACATCTCCGTTTTGGATAGATTGCTCTTCGTGTTGTTGTTTGTTTAGTGTTTTCCAATTTTCCCAGAAGTGGTTAGAGTCTATGGATTCTTCAATTACATTGAGCTGATTTCTGACATGCTGTTCCTTCTTTTTCCGTAGTGTATTTCTGTATTCTTTTAGTGATTCACCATAGTGAAGGCGTAGGCTCAGGTTTTCTGGGTCTCTATGTTTTTGGCTGGATAGGTTTCTCAATTTCTTTCTTAGGTTTTTGCATTCTTCATCAAACCATTTATCACTGTTATTACTTTTCTTTGGTTTTCTGTTAGAGATTTTTAGATTTGATAGGGAAGCTGAGAGGTCAAATATACTGTTTAGGTTTTCTACTGCCAAGTTTACACCTTCACTATTACAGTGGAATGTTTTGTCCAGGAAGTTGTCTAGAATGGATTGAATTTGTTGTTTCCTAATTGTTTTTTGGTAGGTTTCAACAATACTTTCCTTCCATCTATAGCATTTCTTAATATTATTCAGTTCCTTTGGCTTTGATGCCTCATGATTGAGTATTGCTCTGTTCAAGTAGACTGTGATTTTGCTGTGGTCTGATAGGGGTGTCAGTGGGCTGACTGTGAACGCTCTGAGAGACTCTGGGTTGAGGTCAGTGATAAAGTAATGTACAGTACTACTGCCAAGAGATGAGCTATAGGTGTACCTACCATAGGAGTCCCCTCGAAGCCTACCATTGACTATGTACATACCCATGGTGCGACAGAGCTGCAGGAGTCGTGACCCGTTTTTGTTGGTTATTTTGTCGTAGTTGTGCCTAGGGGGGCATATGGGGGAGGGAATGCTGTCACCTCCAGGTAGATGTTTGTCCCCCTGTGTGCTGAGGGTGTCAGGTTCTTGTCCAGTTCTGGCATTTAGGTCGCCACAGACTAGTACATGTCCCTGGGTCTGGAAATGATTGATTTCCCCCTCCAGGATGGAGAGACTGTCTTCATTAAAGTATGGGGATTCTAGTGGGGGGATATAGGCAGCACACAGGAGGACATTTTTCTCAGTTGAGATAATTTCCTTTTGAATTTCTAACCAAATGTAAAATGTTCCTGTTTTGATTAATTTAATAGAGTGAGTTAGGTCTGCTCTATACCAAATTAGCATACCCCCTGAGTCCCTTCCCTGTTTCACACCTGGTAGTTTGGTGGATGGGACTACCAGCTCTCTGTAACCTAGAGGGCAACCAGTGGGTCCGTCTCCTCTATACCATGTTTCTTGTAGGATGACAATGTCTGTATTTCCGATTTCTTTGGTGAAGTCCAGATTCCTGCTCTTTAGGCCAAAGGCAGATGACCTCAGGCCTTGGATATTCCAGGATGAAATAGTGAAGGCTTTGTGTTCCATAAAGTGTCTAATGTTGTTATCTCTCTCTCTCTCTCTCTCTCTCTCGCTCTCTCTCTCTGTCTATCTCTCTCTGTCTCTCTCTCTCTGTCTCTCTCTCTCTCTCTCTCTCTCTCTCTCTCTCTCTGTCTCTCTCTGTCTCTCACTGTCTCTCACTGTCTCTCTGTCTTCTCTCTCTCTCTCTCTCTCTCTCTCTCTCTCTCTCTCTCTCTCTCGCTCTCTGTCTCACTCTCTCTCTCTGTCTCACTCTCTCTCTCTCTCTCTCTCTCTCTCTCTCTCTCTCTCTCTCTCTCTCTCTCTCTCTCTCTCTCTCTCTCTATGTATATACACTACTGTTCAAAAGTTTGGGGTCACTTAGAAATGTCCTTGTTTTCCATGAAAACATACATGAAATGAGTTTGAATAGGAAATATAGCAAAATGCATAGGAAATGTAGTCATTGACAAGGTTAGAAATAATGATTTTTAATTGAAATAATAATAATGTCCTTCAATCTTTGCTTTCGTCAAAGAATACTCTATTTGCAGAAATTACACCCTTGCAGACCTTTGGCATTCTAGTTGTCAATTTGTTGAGGTAATCTGAAGAGATTTCACCCCATGCTTCCTGAAGCATCTCCCACAAGTTGGATTTTCCCTTCTTACGTACCATACGGTCAAGCTGCTCCCACAACAGCTCAATAGGGTTGAGATCCGGTGACTGTGCTGGCCACTACATTATAGACAGAATACCAGCTGACTGCTTCTTCCCTATATAGTTCTTGCATAGTTTGGAGCTGTGCTTTGGGTCATTGTCCTGTTGTAGGAGGAAATTGGCTCCAATCAAGCGCCGTCCACAGGGTATGGCATGGCGTTGCAAAATGGAGTGATAGCCTTCCTTCTTCAAGATCCCGTTTACCCTGTACAGCTCTCCCACTTAACCACCACCAAAGCACCCCCAGACCATCACATTTCCATGCTTGACAGATGGCATCAAGCACTCCTCCAGCATCTTTTCATTTGGTCTGCGTCTCACAAATGTTCTTCTTTGTGATCCGAACACTTCAAACTTCGATTTTTCTGTCCATAACACTTTTTTCCAATCTTCCTCTGTCCAGTGTCTGTGTTCTTTTGCCCCTCTTAATCTTTTCTTTTTATTGGCCAGTCTGAGATATGGCTTTTTCTTTGCAACTCTGCCTAGAAGGTCAGCATCCCGGAGTCGCCTCTTCTCTGTTGACATTGAGACTGGTGTTTTGCGGGTACTATTTAATGAAGCTGCCAGTTGAGGACCTGTGAGGCGTCTGTTTCTCAAACTAGACACTCTAATGTATTTGTCCTCTTGCTCAGTTGTGCACCTGGGCCTCCCGCTCCTCTTTCTATTCTGGTTAGAGCCAGTTTACGCTGTTCTGTGAAGGGAGTAGTACACAGCGTTGTACGAGATCTTCAGTTTCTTGGCAATTTCTCGCATGGAATAGCCTTCATTTCTCAGAACAAGAATAGACTGATGAGTTTCAGAAGAAAGTTATTTGTTTTTGGCCATTTTGAGCCTGTAATCGAACCCACAATTGCTGATGCTCCAGATACTCAACTAGTCTCAAGAAGTCCAGTTTTATTGCTTCTTTAATCACCACAACAGTTTTCAGCTGTGCTAACATAATTGCAAAAGGGTTTTTTAATGATCAATTAGCCTTTTAAAATGATAAACTTGGACTAGCAAACACAACGTGCCATTGGAACACAGGACTGATGGTTGCTGATAATGGGCCTCTGTACGCCTATGTAGATATTCCATTAAAATTCTGCCATTTCCAGCTACAATAGCCATTTACAACATTAACAATGTCTACACTGTATTTCTGATCAATTTTATTTTATTTTAATGGACAAAAAAATTGCTTTTCTTTCGAAAACAAGGACATTTCTAAGTGACCCCAAACATTTGAACGGTAGTGTGTATATATATATATATATCCACAGTGGGGAGAACAAGTATTTGATACACTGCCGATTTTGCAGGTTTTCCTACTTACAAAGCATGTAGAGGTCTGTAATTTTTATCATAGGTACACTTCAACTGTGAGAGACGGAATCTAAAACAAAAATCCAGAAAATCACATTGTATGATTTTTAAGTAATTAATTTGCATTTTATTGCATGACATAAGTATTTGATCACCTACCAACCAGTAAGAATTCCGTCTCTCACAGACATGTTAGTTTTTATTTAAGAAGCCCTCCTGTTCTCCACTCATTACCTGTATTAACTGCACCTGTTTGAACTCGTTACCTGTATAACAGACACCTGTCCACACACTCAATCAAACAGACTCCAACCTCTCCACAATGGCCAAGACCAGAGAGCTGTGTAAGGACATCAGGGATACAATTGTAGACCTGCACAAGGCTGGGATGGGCTACAGGACAATAGGCAAGCTTGGTGGGAAGGCAACAACTGTTGGCGCAATTATTAGAAAATGGAAGAAGTTCAAGATGACGGTCAATCACCCTCGGTCTGGGGCTCCGTGCAAGATCTTACCTCGTGGGGCATCAATGATCATGAGGAAGGTGAGGGATCAGCCCAGAACTACATGGCAGGACCTGGTCAATGACCTGAAGAGAGCTGGGACCACAGTCTCAAAGAAAACCATTAGTAACACACTATGCCGTCATGGATTAAAATCCTGCAGCGCACGCAAGGTCCCCCTGCTCAAGCCAGCGCATGTCCAGGCCCGTCTGAAGTTTGCCAATGACCATCTGGATGATCCAGAGGAGGAATGGGAGAAGGTCATGTGGTCTGATGAGACAAAAATAGAGCTTTTTGGTCTAAACTCCACTCGCCGTGTTTGGAGGAAGAAGAAGGATAAGTACAACCCCAAGAACACCATCCCAACCATGAAGCATGGAGGTGGAAACATAATTATTTGGGGATGCTTTTCTGCAAAGGGGACAGGACGACTGCACCGTATTGAGGGGAGGATGGATGGGGCCATGTATCGCGAGTTCTTGGCCAACAACCTCTTTCCCTCAGTAAGAGCATTGAAGATGGGTCGTGGCTGGGTCTTCCAGCATAACAACGACCCGAAACACACAGCCAGGGCAACTAAGGAGTGGCTCCGTAAGAAGCATCGCAAGGTCCTGGAGTGGCCTAGCCAGTCTCCAGACCTGAACCCAATAGAAAATCTTTGGAAGGAGCTGAAAGTCCGTATTGCCCAGCGACAGCCCCGAAACCTGAAGGATCTGGAGAAGGTCTGTATGGAGGAGTGGGCCAAAATCCCTACTGCAGTGTGTGCAAACCTGGTCAAGACCTACGGGAAACGTATGATCTCTGTAATTGCAAACAAAGGTTTCTGTACCAAATATTAAGTTCTGCTTTTCTGATGTATCAAATTCTTATGTCATGCAATAAAATGCAAATTAATTACTTAAAAATCATACAATATGATTTTCTGGATTTTTGTTTTAGATTCCGTCTCTCACAGTTGAAGTGTACCTATGATAAAAAATTACAGACCTCTACATGCTTTGTAAGTAGGAAAACCTGCAAAATCGGCAGTGTATCAAATACTTGTTCTCCCCACTGTATATATATATATATATATATATATATATATATATATATATATATATATATATATATATATATATATATATAAATATATATATATATATATAGTACCAGTCAGAAGTTTGGACACACATACTCATTCAAGGGTTTTTCTTTATTTTTACTATAATAGTGAAGACATCAAAACCATGAAATAACACATATGGAATCATGTAGTAACCAAAATGGTGTTAAACAAATCAAAATATATGATATATTTCAGATTCTTCGAATAGCCACCCTTTGCCTTGATGACAGCTTTGCACGCTCTTGGCATTCTCTCAACCAGCTTCACCTGGAATGCTTTTCCAACAGTCTTGAAGGAGTTCCCACATATAATGAGCACTTGTTGGCTGCTTTTCCTTCACTCTGCCGTCCGACTCATCCCAAACCATCTCAATTGGGTTGAGGTCGGGGGATTGTGGAGGCCAGGTCATCTGATGCAGCACTCCATCACTCTCCTTCTTGGTAAAATAGCCCTTACACAGCCTGGAGGTGTGTTGGGTCATTGTCCTGTTGAAAAACAAATGATAGTCCCACTAAGCCCAATCCAGATGGGATGGCATATCGCTGCAGAATGCTGTTGTAGCCATGCTGGTTAAGTGTGCCTTGAATTCAAAATAAATCACATACAGTGTCACCAGCAAAGCAACCCCACACCATAACACCTCCTCCTTCATGCTTTACGTTGGAAACTACACATACTGAGATCATCCGTTCACCCACACCGTGTCTCACAAAGACACTGCATTTGGAACCAAAAATCTCCAATTTGGACTCCAGACCAAAGGACAAATTTCCACTAGTCTAATGTCCATTGCTCGTGTTTCTTGGCCCAAGCAGGTCTCTTCTTCTTATTGGTGTCCTTTAGTCGTGGTTTCTTTGCAACAATTCGACCATGAAGGCCTGATTCACACAGTCCCCTCTGAACAGTTGATGTTGAGATGTGTCTGTGACTTGAACTCTGTGAAGCATTTATTTGGACTGCAATTTCTGAGGCTGGTAACTCTAATGAACTTATCCTCTGCAGCAGAGGTAACTCTGGGTCTTCCATTCCTGTGGCGGTCCTCATGAGAGCCAGTTTCATCATAGCGCTTAATGGTTTTTGAGACTGCACTTGAAGAAACTTTGTAAGTTCTTGAAATGTTCCGTATTGACTGACCTTCATGTCTTAAAGTAATGGGCTATCTTCTGTTTACCCCCTACTTTGTCACAACACAACTGATTCGCTCAAACACATTAAGATGGAAAGAAATTCCACAAATGTACTTTTAACAAGGCACACCTGTAATTGAAATGCATTCCAGGTGACTACCTCATGAAGCTGGTTGAGAGAATGCCAAGAGTGTGCAAAGCTGTCATCAAGGCAAAGGGTGGCTATTTGAAGAATCTCAAATATAAAATATATGTTGATTTGTTGAACACTTTTTTGGTTACTACATGATTCCATATGTGTTATTTCATAGTTTTGATGTCTTCACTATTATTCTACAAATAAAGAAAAACCCTTGAATGAGTAGGTTTGTCCAAATGATTGACTGGTAGTGTATATATATATATATATATATATATATATATATATATATATATATATATATATATATATATATATATATATACAGTGGGGAGAACAAGTATTTGATACACTGCCGATTTTGCAGGTTTTCCTACTTACAAAGCATGTAGAGGTCTGTAATTTTTATCACAGGTACACTTCAACTGTGAGAGACGGAATCTAAAACAAAAATCCAGAAAATCATATTGTATGATTTGTAAGTAATTAATTTGCATTTTATTGCATGACATAAGTATTTGATACATCAGAAAAGCAGAACTTAATATTTGGTACAGAAACCTTTGTTTGCAATTACAGTGATCATACGTTTCCTGTAGGTCTTGACCAGGTTTGCACACACTGCAGCAGGGATTTTGGCCCACTCCTCCATACAGACCTTCTCCAGATCCTTCAGGTTTCGGGGCTGTCGCTGGGCAATACGGACTTTCAGCTCCCTCCAAAGATTTTCTATTTGGTTCAGGTCTGGAGACTGGCTAGGCCACTCCAGGACCTTGAGATGCTTCTTTCGGAGCCACTCCTTAGTTGCCCTGGCTGTGTGTTTCGGGTCGTTGTCATGCTGGAAGACCCAGCAACGACCCATCTTCAATGCTCTTACTGAGGGAAGCAGGTTGTTGGCCAAGATCTCACGATACATGGCCCCATCCATCCTCCCTTCAATACGGTGCAGTCGTCCTGTCCCCTTTGCAGAAAGCATCCCCAAAGAATGATGTTTCCACCTCCATGCTTCACGGTTGGGATGGTGTTCTTGGGGTTGTACTCATCCTTCTTCTTCCTCCAAACACGGCGAGTGGAGTTTAGACGAAAAAGCTATATTTTTTGTCTCATCAGACCACATGACCTTCTCCCATTCCTCCTCTGGATCATCCAGATGGTCATTTGCAAACTTCAGACGGGCCTGGACATGCGCTGGCTTGAGCAGGGGGATCTTGCGTGCGCTGCAGGATTTTAATCCATGACGGCGTAGTGTGTTACTAATGGTTTTCTTTGAGACTGTGGTCCCAGCTCTCTTCAGGTCATTGACCAGGTCCTGCCGTGTAGTTCTGGGCTGATCCCTCACCTTCCTCATGATCATTGATGCCCCACGAGGTGAGATCTTGCATGGAGCCCCAGACCGAGGGCGATTGACCGTCATCTTGAACTTCTTCCATTTTCTAATAATTGCGCCAACAGTTGTTGCCTTCTCACCAAGCTGCTTGCCTATTGTCCTGTAGCCCATCCCAGCCTTGTGCAGGTCTACAAATGTATTCCTGATGTCCTTACACAGCTCTCTGGTCTTGGCCATTGTGGAGAGGTTGGAGTCTGTTTGATTGAGTGTGTGGACAGGTGTCTTTTATACAGGTAACGAGTTCAAACAGTTGCAGTTAATACAGGTAATGAGTGGAGAACTGGAGGGCTTCTTAAAGAAAAACTAACAGGTCTGTGAGAGCCGGAATTCTTACTGGTTGGTAGGTGATCAAATACTTATGTCATGCAATAAAATGCAAACTAATTACTTAAAAATCATACAATGTGATTTTCTGGATTTTTGTTTTAGATTCTGTCTCTCACAGTTGAAGTGTACCTATGATAAAAATTACAGACCTCTACATGCTTTGTAAGTAGGAAAACCTGCAAAATCGGCAGTGTATCAAATACTTGTTCTCCCCACTGTATATATATATATTTATCTATCATTGATGAGAGAATGCCTACATAAATTCCTCAGAAAGTATCTTCAAAATGTCCGTCTGTCTCTCTGTACAGCTTGTCTGTCTTTCTGTACAGCGTGTTTCTTGTCTGACTAGCCTTCTCACTTCTTGAAATGTTTTTCCATTTTGTTCTGCTGACAACAACGTTTCATTTCACATGCTTTTAACTTCTACTTTCAAAAGGCCTACATTCAGTTGATATTATTATGGTGCTTGTCATGGTATTTGGTTGGTTGGTTAAGCTCCTCAGCATAGTGTGTTTCTGTACCTCCTGGCAGATCAGTCCAATAAAAACCTTTCAGTGTTTGCTTTCATCTCTTTCTCATTGCACAAAAAACCAACACACACAGTCATCTGTTCCAGTGGCGGCTCCTGAAAAAATTCTCAGGGGGGGCAATTTTTCTGATGATTTAGGTGACCTACACACATTTTAAAAAAGATATGTCCAGCAACAACATGAAGACAAGGGCAGCATATAAGTCAATACCAGAAGCATTTATTGACTGATCTCAAAAGTGTTGGCTTACCAGGGTTGGTGGAGCCCTCAGTTTCATCTTTGCCTCGCAAAGCTAACTCAAACACTCCGCAAAACTTCACACACTGGATTAGCCGGCTGAGGATGTGGCGGTTCTTGCTAATGTCGTAGTAAATATATTTGTTATAGTGAATATGGAATATGATATGTTGAGTAAAATGTTGTGCTAAGATCTATTTAGGTCAGGAGCTGGTTATAAGTTCTGTTCCTATCCAATAACAATGGACAAAAGGGTCCTATCTTGTCAGCCTTGTCAGTTTCCAGTTCTCCAGTAAACTTGTGATTATCAACACTAACCTCATCGTTGTGGCGGCGGACAGCTAGCCTGTATCCCTCATCCAGTTGAGTGGGAATGTTCACTCTCCCCAAAGCAGACAATCTCAAACAGCTATCCATGTGGGTCTTTGACAGCTCATGTTTCTTAATCTTTCCTGAAAGATGGTGCATGTCCGTTACACACCAGTCGCTGTCCAAGCGGTGCTGTCTGCCGTGCCGCCTTCAGGGTGAAAGAGTAAGCAGGGGGTAGCAGAAGACTGCATTAGCTACATCGCAGCCTGCTAGCCAGGTTTTTCGTTCGTACCAATTTTTGGAAAATCCTCGGGTGTAGGACTTCCCCCCTTTAGTAGAAACCTGTTGAATTATTAAATTTGGTCTGGGAGGTCCTAATTGTTTCGTTGCCAATTTATCTTCATTTGTTCGCCGACAAAAAGGAACTTCTTTCAAAGACACAATCGAGTTGCACTGAAGCCTACCCATTTTGATAGTAGTAGTGAATTGATTGATGCTGCTACCCTCTCTTTTCTTAGTTACGTTCATGGTTATGTTACGTATGATGAAAGCGCGTAAGTGCAAGCCCTCAGAAACCCATAGAGATTGTATTGAAAGCTCTGATATTTGAAAAAAATAGATTTTACATGGGAGTCTATGACAGACTTCTGGGCGATTTTCAACCTGACTGAAATCGCCCCAAAAGGGGGGGGGGGGGCCATTTGAAGCACGACTTTAGCCTGATTGGACATTTAGTGGCACTGTGGCAGATCAGACGTCTAGATTACAACACTGATAACTACTGTTGCCGTGATATAATTGATTAGAAAAAAAATCCCTTCCTTTTCCCGTTTGGCAGTGCGTCGCCCATATCGCCCTATTGAACACACCGCCCCTGATCTGTTCTGAGACAACAGACACACACAGTCATCTGTTCTGAGACAACAGACACACACAGTCATCTGTTCTGAGACAACAGACACACACAGTCATCTGTTCTGAGACAACATACACACACAGTCATCTGTTCTGAGACAACAGACACACACAGTCATCTGTTCTGAGACAACAGACACACACAGTCATCTGTTCTGAGACAACAGACACACACAGTCATATGTTCTGAGACAACAGACACACACAGTCATCTGTTCTGAGACAACAGACACACACAGTCATCTGTTCTGAGACAACACACACACAGTCATCTGTTCTGAGACAACAGACACACACTGTCATCTGTTCTGAGACAACAGACACACACAGTCATCTGTTCTGAGACAACAGACACACACATTCATCTGTTCTGAGACAACAGACACACACAGTCATCTGATCTGAGACAACAGACACACACTGTCATCTGTTCTGAGACAACAGACACACACAGTCATCTGTTCTGAGACAACAGACACACACAGTCATCTGTTCTGAGACAACAGACACACACAGTCATCTGATCTGAGACAACAGACACACACAGTCATCTGTTCTGAGACAACAGACACACACAGTCATCTGTTCTGAGACAACAGACACACACAGTCATCTGTTCTGAGACAACAGAGACACACAGTCATCTGTTCTGAGACAACAGACACACACAGTCATCTGTTCTGAGACAACAGACATACACAGTCATCTGTTCTGAGACAACAGACACACACAGTCATCTGTTCTGAGACAACAGACACACACAGTCATCTGTTCTGAGACAACAGACACACACTGTCATCTGTTCTGAGACAACAGACACACACAGTCATCTGTTCTGAGACAACAGACACACACTCATCTGTTCTGAGACAACAGACATACACACAGTCGTCTGTTCTGAGACAACAAACACACACAGTCATCTGTTCTGAGACAACAGACACACACACAGTCATCTGTTCTGAGACAACAGACACACACAGTCATCTGTTCTGAGACAACAGACACACACACAGTCATCTGGTCTTAGACAACAGACACACATAGTAATCTGTTCTGAGACAACAGACACACACAGTCATCTGTTCTGAGACAACAGACACACACAGTCATCTGTTCTGAGACAACAGACACACACAGTCATCTGTTCTGAGACAACAGACACACACAGTCATCTGTTCGGAGACAACAGACACACACAGTAATCTGTTCTGAGACAACAGACACACCCAGTCATCTGTTCTGGGGATTACTTATTATAGCAGTAGGCTAGCAGTGGGGATGACTGAGGATAGCCAGTGGTGGAAAAAGTACCCAACTGTCATACTTGAGTAAACGTAAAGATACCTTAATAGAAAATGACTCAAGTAAAAGTGAAAGTCACCCTGTAAAATAATACTTGAGTAAAGGTCTAAAAGTATTTTGTTTTAAATATACTTAAGTATCAAAAGTAAATGTAATTGCTCAAATATACTTAAGGATCAAATGTAAAAGAAAATATATACATCTTTTCAAATTCCTTATATTAAGCAAACCAGACGGCACCATTATCTTGTTTGTTTTTAATTTGCGGATAGCCAGCAGACATCATTTACAAACGAAACATGTGTGTTTAGTGAGTCCATCAGATCAGAGGCAGTGGGGATGACTGAGGCTAGCAGTGGGGATGACTGAGGCTAGCAGTGGGGATGACTGAGGCTAGCAGTGGAGATGACTGATGATAGCAGTGGGGATGACTGATGATAGCAGTGGGGATGACTGATGATAGCAGTAGTCTAGAAGTGGGGATGACTGAGGCTAGCAGTGGGGATGACTGATGATAGCAGTAGTCTAGAAGTGGGGATGACTGAGGCTAGCAGTGGGGATGACTGATGATAGCAGTAGTCTAGAAGTGGGGATGACTGAGGCTAGCAGTGGGGATGACTGATGATAGCAGTAGTCTAGAAGTGGGGATGACTGAGGCTAGCAGTGGGGATGACTGATGATAGCAGTAGTCTAGAAGTGGGGATGACTGAGGCTAGCAGTCGGGATGACTGATGATAGCAGTAGTCTAGAAGTGGGGATGACTGATGATAGCAGTGGGGATGACTGATGATAGCAGTAGTCTAGAAGTGGGGATGACTGAGGCTAGCAGTGGGGATGACTGATGATAGCAGTAGTCTAGAAGTGGGGATGACTGAGGCTAGCAGTGGGGATGACTGATGATAGCAGTAGTCTAGAAGTGGGGATGACTGAGGCTAGCAGTGGGGATGACTGATGATAGCAGTAGTCTAGAAGTGGGGATGACTGAGGCTAGCAGTGGGGATGACTGATGATAGCAGTAGTCTAGAAGTGGGGATGACTGAGGCTAGCAATCAATCAATTTTATTTTATATAGCCCTTCTTACATCAGCTAATATCTCGAAGTGCTAGCAGTGGGGATGACTGATGATAGCAGTAGTCTAGAAGTGGGGATGACTGATGATAGCAGTGGGGATGACTGATGATAGCAGTAGTCTAGAAGTGGGGATGACTGAGGCTAGCAGTGGGGATGACTGATGATAGCAGTAGTCTAGAAGTGGGGATGACTGAGGTTAGCAGTGGGGAGGAATGATGATAGCAGTAGTCTAGAAGTGGGGATGACTGATGATAGCAGTGGGGATGACTGATGATAGCAGTAGTCTAGAAGTGGGGATGACTGAGGCTAGCAGTGGGGATGACTGATGATAGCAGTAGTCTAGAAGTGGGGATGACTGAGGCTAGCAGTTGGGAGGAATGATGATAGCAGTAGTCTAGAAGTGGGGATGACTGAGGCTAGCAGTTGGGAGGAATGATGATAGCAGTAGTCTAGAAGTGGGGATGACTGAGGCTAGCAGTAAAAATGCTAACTTACGGGTCCTTCCCAACAATGCAGACAGAGAGTAACATAGCTATATACAGGGAGTACCAGTACTGAGTCGATGTGTAGGGGTACCAGGTAGTAACATGGTTATATACATGGAGTACCAATACTGAGTCGATGTGCAGGGGTACGAGGTAATTTATGTAATATGTACATATACAGCAGGTAGGGGTAAAGTGACTAGGCAACTGGATAGATAATAAACTGCAGCAGTGTATGTGATGAGTCAAAATAGTTTGTGCAAAACTGTCAATGCAGGTAGCTATTGGTTAACTATTTAAGTAACAATTTAGCAGTCTTATGGCTTGGGGGTAGAAACTGTTAAGGGTCCTGTTGGTTTCATACTTGGTGCATCGGTACTGCTTGCTGTGCGGTAGCAGAGAGAACAGCCTGACTTGGGTGGCTGGAGTCTTGACAATTTTTAGGGCCTTCTTCTGACACTGCTTGGTATAGAGGTCCTGCATGGCAGGGAGTTCGGCCCCAGTGATGTACTGGGCCGTACGCACTACCCTCTAGCGCCTTGCAGTCGGAGGCCAAGCAGTTGCTGTACCAAGCAGAGATGCAGCCAGTCAAGATGCTCTCAATGGTGCAGCTGTAGAATGTTTTGAGGATCGGAGGGCCCATGCCAAATCTTTTCAGTCTCCTGAGGGGGAAGAGGTGTTGTAGTGACTTCTTCATGATTGTGTTGGTGTGTGTGGACCATGGTAATTTACATTTACATTTACATTTTAGTCATTTAGCAGACCCTCTTATCCAGTGCGACTTACAGTTAGTGAGTGCGTACATTTACCCAAGTGATGTGGACAACGAAGAACTAGAAGTTCTCTACCCACTACAGCCCCGTCAATGTGGATGGGGGCGTGTTCGGCCCTCTGTTTCCTGTAGTCCACGATCAGCTCCTTTGTCTTTCTGACGTTGAGGGAGAGGTTGTTGTCCTGGTACCACATTGCCAGGTCTCTGACCTCCTCCCTATAGGTTGTCTCATCGTCTTCAGTGATCAGGCATACCACTGTTGTGTTGTCAGCAAACTTAATTATGGTGTTGGAGTCGTGCGCGGCCACGCAGTCGTGGGTGAACAGGGAGTACAGGAGGGGACTAAGCAAGCACCCCTGAGGGGCCCCCGTGTTGAGGATCAGCGTGGCAGATGTTGTTGCCTACCCTTACCACCTGGGGGTGGCCCGTCAGGAAGTCCAGGATCCAGTTGCAGAGGGAGGTGTTTAGTCCCAGGGTCCTTAACTTAGTGATGAGCTTTGTGGGCACTATGATGTTGAACACTGAGCTGTAGTCAATGAACAACATTCTGCATTTGGAACCAAAAATCTCCAATTTGGACTCCAGACCAAAGGACAAATTTCCACTAGTCTAATGTCCATTGCTCGTGTTTCTTGGCCCAAGCAGGTCTCTTCTTCTTATTGGTGTCCTTTAGTAGTGGTTTCTTTGCAACAATTCGACCATGAAGGCCTGATTCACACAGTCCCCTCTGAACAGTTGATGTTGAGATGTGTCTGTGACTTGAACTCTGTGAAGCATTTATTTGGACTGCAATTTCTGAGGCTGGTAACTCTAATGAACTTATCCTCTGCAGCAGAGGTAACTCTGGGTCTTCCATTCCTGTGGCGGTTCTCATGAGAGCCAGTTTCATCATAGCGCTTAATGGTTTTTGAGACTGCACTTGAAGAAACTTTGTAAGTTCTTGAAATGTTCCGTATTGACTGACCTTCATGTCTTAAAGTAATGGGCTATCTTCTGTTTACCCCCTACTTTGTCACAACACAACTGATTCGCTCAAACACATTAAGATGGAAAGAAATTCCACAAATGTACTTTTAACAAGGCACACCTGTAATTGAAATGCATTCCAGGTGACTACCTCATGAAGCTGGTTGAGAGAATGCCAAGAGTGTGCAAAGCTGTCATCAAGGCAAAGGGTGGCTATTTGAAGAATCTCAAATATAAAATATATGTTGATTTGTTGAACACTTTTTTGGTTACTACATGATTCCATATGTGTTATTTCATAGTTTTGATGTCTTCACTATTATTCTACAAATAAAGAAAAACCCTTGAATGAGTAGGTTTGTCCAAATGATTGACTGGTAGTGTATATATGTATATATCTATATATATATTGTGATGTCACGAGAGGCTGTGTCCTGGAGGGACGTTACATCCCCCTGAGGTGGCTGCAAACCCAGACAGCTATGGCTCCATCTGCTGGTATGGTCGGGAACTCCACCCCTCTATGGCCAATCTTCCCACGCAGCTGAAACAAATGAGGAGCTGATGAGCTGAAGGTTTGGGAAGGGAAGAGACACACTGAGGGAGTGTGTGGGGGGGTGAAGAGACACAGTCTCCAACCTGGGCTCTGGGGAGGACAAGAGTGCTGCACGTCCACTTCCATGAGGAATATAAGGATTTGGAGATACTTACCTTTGGGAAATACTCACCTTTGGATATCTGCACCTGTGGAAATACGTGAGAGACATTTGGAAGGACTTTTTTGCTGGGTTGGCCACTAGCTGCAACGTGGACTACAGTAAGGCTGGGGAAAAGTTATCTGAGCGAGTGAGAATTATGATGTTGGATGTGGAAGAGACATCCCTGAACTGTTAACCCTTAAAGAGCCACAAGAGAACAGACTTTTGTTATATTTTCGTTAATTTCCCAAGACCTATAATAAAATCCTTGGTTTGTTTGAACCTTGTCTCCTTGCACTACTTGAGCAACCCCGCTGAAAGCTGTGTAGCCTCTCGTGACGTCACAGATGGTGGAGAATACAGGCACGCTCAAGCGTTAATAGTGCATGTCAGAGGAGGATACCGAAGGTTTGATCACCCAGTTTTCCAAGTTGGCCGTAGGCTCCCCGCCCGACTGAAATGGAGGACATATTGAAAGCCCTTGTTGCTGGCCAGCAAGCCCAGATGCAAGCAAACGTGGCTCTCTTGGAGGAGCAAAAGAAAGCCAACCTTCTGAAGGCAGAGGAATTGCAGTTGCAGAGACAGAGGGTGGTCCAAAATACCCGCCCAATAAAGGCAAGTGACTTTATAGCTAAGATGGGAGCTACCGATGACATTGAGGCATACCTGCATGCATTTGAGGCCACGGCCACTAGGGAAGCCTGGCCCAAGCAACAGTGGGTTGGTCTGTTAGCCCCCTTTCTAACCGGGGAATCGCTGAATGCTGTCCGGGACCTGGGCCCTGACCAGGTTACTGACTATGATGCCCTGAAGTCTGAGATCCTCAGCAGATATGGACTCACAAAGTTTGGTATGGCCCAGCGCTTTCACAGCTGGACCTTCCAACCAGACCAACCTCCTCGGGCGCAGATGCATGAACTTGTCCGAATCGCAAGGAAATGGCTGGATCCGCAGAGGAATACAGCAGCGGCGTAGGTGGAGGCCGTTGTGGTGGATCGTTACCTACGCGCCCTGCCTTATGAGGCAAAACGGTTCATCAGTCAACAGGCCTTGACCACGGCTGATCTGACCGTGGAAGCTGTGGAAAAGTACCAGGCCACAGCGGAGATGCTGAATGCTTCCCGAAAAGACCCCAGGAGTGCGGCCCCACCACAAAGGGGAAGAACCCGTCCAAAGGACCCCAAGGTCTCGAACCCAGCCACGTCAGGACTTATCCCGGCTCCAGGGGGAGCCAGAAACCAGGCGGGTCCAAGAAGAGTACACCAGGAGGGGAAACTTCGACAGTGTTACCGGTGTGGGGGAGATGGGACATATCTCCTGGCAGTGTGGGAAACCAGCCGATGAACCTATGCCCACTGCGGAGTCCTCCAGCTCAGCACCCACACACCGTTTTGCCTCGCTCTTGGGAGTCGTAGATGGCGGCCCAGATCGACCCCCCCACCTGCCCGGTAACTGTGAATCACCATGATGTGGAGGCCTTACTGGATTCTGGTAGCCGGGCCACCCTGGTGCGTAAGGATTTGGTGGGCCCAACGTGTCTGACCCCGGGGAAAGTCCTCCCAGTTTCCTGTGTCCATGGGGACACCAGAGAATACCCCATTACTGAACTTACAATGACCAGCACACGGGAACCATACACACGACGGCGGGGGTGGTTGATTCCCTCCCCGTCCCTGTCCTAATTGGACCGAGACTGCCCAGCCTTTTACCCACTCTGGAGAGAGTCTCAGGAGAGGATAACCCGAGTACCTCGGAAACGGAGAGGCAAGACTCATGCTGGGAAGGCTCCGGTGCAATCCTCCGAATTACTCACTCCCGCCCGGGCTCTGAGAGGGATGGCAGGTGCCCAGACCGACACAGAGACGGAGCTACAGAATCTGGACAAAGAACTGTCTGGTCTGAAGGGGACCGCTGAGAGGTATCGTTTGTTAAAGCAACAGTTAGACATGAAGACAGAAGAGTTAGATATCCTCCAGGCTAAACTCCAACAGAGCTCCTTCCCTAAGCAACAGGAGGAGCTGGAGAGGCTGCGCAGGACCATCGAGGAGTGTGAGGAGACCCTGCGCAGTAGTAAGGAGGTCCAGAAGAAGGCAGAGGAGAAGTACAAGGTGTTGGAGAACAAGATGAAGAATGCGGAGGCAGAGAGAGAGAAGGAACTGAAAGCTGCTCAACAGAAGCTAAACTCTGCTAAAACCAAGGCTGATGCGTTCAGTAAGAAACTCAAGGAGAGACAACAGGAGGCTGAGTCCCTGGTCCTAGAGTTGGAGGAGTTGAAGAGAGAGCAGTCTGGCAAGCACCACGGCAATGCGGACGCCCTCTCCCGGCGTGATGCCTTCTTCGCTGCCTTTACCCCGACGAGGACGTCGGTCCCGAGGAGGGGGATGTGTGATGTCACGAGAGGCTGTGTCCTGGAGGGACGTTACATCCCCCTGAGGTGGCTGCAAACCCAGACAGCTATGGCTCCATCTGCTGGTATGGTCGGGAACTCCACCCCTCTATGGCCAATCTTCCCACGCAGCTGAAACAAATGAGGAGCTGATGAGCTGAAGGTTTGGGAAGGGAAGAGACACACTGAGGGAGTGTGTGGGGGGGTGAAGAGACACAGTCTCCAACCTGGGCTCTGGGGAGGACAAGAGTGCTGCACGTCCACTTCCATGAGGAATATAAGGATTTGGAGATACTTACCTTTGGGAAATACTCACCTTTGGATATCTGCACCTGTGGAAATACGTGAGAGACATTTGGAAGGACTTTTTGCTGGGTTGGCCACTAGCTGCAACGTGGACTACAGTAAGGCTGGGGAAAAGTTATCTGAGCGAGTGAGAATTATGATGTTGGATGTGGAAGAGACATCCCTGAACTGTTAACCCTTAAAGAGCCACAAGAGAACAGACTTTTGTTATATTTTCGTTAATTTCCCAAGACCTATAATAAAATCCTTGGTTTGTTTGAACCTTGTCTCCTTGCACTACTTGAGCAACCCCGCTGAAAGCTGTGTAGCCTCTCGTGACGTCACAATATATATATATATATATATATATATATATATATACAGTGGGGAGAACAAGTATTTGATACACTGCCGATTTTGCAGGTTTTCCTACTTACAAAGCATGTAGAGGTCTGTAATTTTTATCACAGGTACACTTCAACTGTGAGAGACGGAATCTAAAACAAAAATCCAGAAAATCATATTGTATGATTTGTAAGTAATTAATTTGCATTTTATTGCATGACATAAGTATTTGATACATCAGAAAAGCAGAACTTAATATTTGGTACAGAAACCTTTGTTTGCAATTACAGTGATCATACGTTTCCTGTAGGTCTTGACCAGGTTTGCACACACTGCAGCAGGGATTTTGGCCCACTCCTCCATACAGACCTTCTCCAGATCCTTCAGGTTTCGGGGCTGTCGCTGGGCAATACGGACTTTCAGCTCCCTCCAAAGATTTTCTATTTGGTTCAGGTCTGGAGACTGGCTAGGCCACTCCAGGACCTTGAGATGCTTCTTTCGGAGCCACTCCTTAGTTGCCCTGGCTGTGTGTTTCGGGTCGTTGTCATGCTGGAAGACCCAGCAACGACCCATCTTCAATGCTCTTACTGAGGGAAGCAGGTTGTTGGCCAAGATCTCACGATACATGGCCCCATCCATCCTCCCTTCAATACGGTGCAGTCGTCCTGTCCCCTTTGCAGAAAAGCATCCCCAAAGAATGATGTTTCCACCTCCATGCTTCACGGTTGGGATGGTGTTCTTGGGGTTGTACTCATCCTTCTTCTTCCTCCAAACACGGCGAGTGGAGTTTAGACGAAAAAGCTCTATTTTTTGTCTCATCAGACCACATGACCTTCTCCCATTCCTCCTCTGGATCATCCAGATGGTCATTTGCAAACTTCAGACGGGCCTGGACATGCGCTGGCTTGAGCAGGGGGATCTTGCGTGCGCTGCAGGATTTTAATCCATGACGGCGTAGTGTGTTACTAATGGTTTTCTTTGAGACTGTGGTCCCAGCTCTCTTCAGGTCATTGACCAGGTCCTGCCGTGTAGTTCTGGGCTGATCCCTCACCTTCCTCATGATCATTGATGCCCCACGAGTATAGATCTTGCATGGAGCCCCAGACCGAGGGCGATTGACCATCATCTTGAACTTCTTCCATTTTCTAATAATTGCGCCAACAGTTGTTGCCTTCTCACCAAGCTGCTTGCCTATTGTCCTGTAGCCCATCCCAGCCTTGTGCAGGTCTACAAATGTATTCCTGATGTCCTTACACAGCTCTCTGGTCTTGGCCATTGTGGAGAGGTTGGAGTCTGTTTGATTGAGTGTGTGGACAGGTGTCTTTTATACAGGTAACGAGTTCAAACAGGTGCAGTTAATACAGGTAATGAGTGGAGAACTGGAGGGCTTCTTAAAGAAAAACTAACAGGTCTGTGAGAGCCGGAATTCTTACTGGTTGGTAGGTGATCAAATACTTATGTCATGCAATAAAATGCAAACTAATTACTTAAAAATCATACAATGTGATTTTCTGGATTTTTGTTTTAGATTCTGTCTCTCACAGTTGAAGTGTACCTATGATAAAAATTACAGACCTCTACATGCTTTGTAAGTAGGAAAACCTGCAAAATCGGCAGTGTATCAAATACTTGTTCTCCCCACTGTATATATATATATTTATCTATCATTGATGAGAGAATGCCTACATAAATTCCTCAGAAAGTATCTTCAAAATGTCCGTCTGTCTCTCTGTACAGCTTGTCTGTCTTTCTGTACAGCGTGTTTCTTGTCTGACTAGCCTTCTCACTTCTTGAAATGTTTTTCCATTTTGTTCTGCTGACAACAACGTTTCATTTCACATGCTTTTAACTTCTACTTTCAAAAGGCCTACATTCAGTTGATATTATTATGGTGCTTGTCATGGTATTTGGTTGGTTGGTTAAGCTCCTCAGCATAGTGTGTTTCTGTACCTCCTGGCAGATCAGTCCAATAAAAACCTTTCAGTGTTTGCTTTCATCTCTTTCTCATTGCACAAAAAACCAACACACACAGTCATCTGTTCTGAGACAACAGACACACACAGTCATCTGTTCTGAGACAACAGACACACACAGTCATCTGTTCTGAGACAACAGACACACACAGTCATCTGTTCTGAGACAACAGACACACACAGTCATCTGTTCTGAGACAACAGACACACACAGTCATCTGTTCTGAGACAACAGACACACACAGTCATCTGTTCTGAGACAACAGACACACACAGTCATCTGTTCTGAGACAACAGACACACACAGTCATATGTTCTGAGACAACAGACACACACAGTCATCTGTTCTGAGACAACAGACACACACAGTCATCTGTTCTGAGACAACACACACACAGTCATCTGTTCTGAGACAACAGACACACACTGTCATCTGTTCTGAGACAACAGACACACACAGTCATCTGTTCTGAGACAACAGACACACACAGTCATCTGTTCTGAGACAACAGACACACACAGTCATCTGATCTGAGACAACAGACATACACTGTCATCTGTTCTGAGACAACAGACACACACAGTCATCTGTTCTGAGACAACAGACACACACAGTCATCTGTTCTGAGACAACAGACACACACAGTCATCTGATCTGAGACAACAGACACACACAGTCATCTGTTCTGAGACAACAGACACACACAGTCATCTGTTCTGAGACAACAGACACACACAGTCATCTGTTCTGAGACAACAGACACACACAGTCATCTGTTCTGAGACAACAGACACACACAGTCATCTGTTCTGAGACAACAGACATACACAGTCATCTGTTCTGAGACAACAGACACACACAGTCATCTGTTCTGAGACAACAGACACACACAGTCATCTGTTCTGAGACAACAGACACACACTGTCATCTGTTCTGAGACAACAGACACACACAGTCATCTGTTCTGAGACAACAGACACACACAGTCATCTGTTCTGAGACAACAGACATACACACAGTCGTCTGTTCTGAGACAACAGACACACACAGTCATCTGTTCTGAGACAACAGACACACACACAGTCATCTGTTCTGAGACAACAGACACACACAGTCATCTGTTCTGAGACAACAGACACACACACAGTCATCTGGTCTTAGACAACAGACACACATAGTAATCTGTTCTGAGACAACAGACACACACACTCATCTGTTCTGAGACAACAGACACACACAGTCATCTGTTCTGAGACAACAGACACACACAGTCATCTGTTCTGAGACAACAGACACACACAGTCATCTGTTCGGAGACAACAGACACACACAGTAATCTGTTCTGAGACAACAGACACACCCAGTCATCTGTTCTGGGGATTACTTATTATAGCAGTAGGCTAGCAGTGGGGATGACTGAGGATAGCCAGTGGTGGAAAAAGTACCCAACTGTCATACTTGAGTAAACGTAAAGATACCTTAATAGAAAATGACTCAAGTAAAAGTGAAAGTCACCCTGTAAAATAATACTTGAGTAAAGGTCTAAAAGTATTTTGTTTTAAATATACTTAAGTATCAAAAGTAAATGTAATTGCTCAAATATAGTTAAGGATCAAATGTAAAAGAAATTATATACATCTTTTCAAATTCCTTATATTAAGCAAACCAGACGGCACCATTATCTTGTTTGTTTTTAATTTGCGGATAGCCAGCAGACATCATTTACAAACGAAACATGTGTGTTTAGTGAGTCCATCAGATCAGAGGCAGTGGGGATGACTGAGGCTAGCAGTGGGGATGACTGAGGCTAGCAGTGGAGATGACTGATGATAGCAGTGGGGATGACTGATGATAGCAGTGGGGAGGAATGATTAATGCAGTAGTCTAGAAGTGGGGATGACTGATGATAGCAGTGGGGATGACTGAGGCTAGCAGTGGGGAGGAATGATGATAGCAGTAGTCTAGAAGTGGGGATGACTGAGGCTAGCAGTGGGGATGACTGATGATAGCAGTAGTCTAGAAGTGGGGATGACTGATGATAGCAGTAGTTTAGAAGTGGGGATGACTGATGATAGCAGTGGGGATGACTGATGATAGCAGTGGGGATGACTGATGATAGCAGTAGTCTAGAAGTGGGGATGACTGAGGCTAGCAGTGGGGATGACTGATGATAGCAGTAGTCTAGAAGTGGGGATGACTGAGGCTAGCAGTGGGGATGACTGATGATAGCAGTAGTCTAGAAGTGGGGATGACTGAGGCTAGCAGTGGGGATGACTGATGATAGCAGTAGTCTAGAAGTGGGGATGACTGAGGCTAGCAGTGGGGATGACTGATGATAGCAGTAGTCTAGAAGTGGGGATGACTGAGGCTAGCAGTGGGGATGACTGATGATAGCAGTAGTCTAGAAGTGGGGATGACTGAGGCTAGCAGTGGGGATGACTGATGATAGCAGTAGTCTAGAAGTGGGGATGACTGAGGCTAGCAGTGGGGATGACTGATTATAGCAGTAGTCTAGAAGTGGGGATGACTGAGTCTAGCAGTGGGGATGACTGATGATAGCAGTAGTCTAGAAGTGGGGATGACTGAGGCTAGCAGTGGGGATGACTGATGATAGCAGTAGTCTAGAAGTGGGGATGACTGATGATAGCAGTGGGGATGACTGATGATAGCAGTAGTCTAGAAGTGGGGATGACTGAGGCTAGCTGTGGGGATGACTGATGATAGCAGTAGTCTAGAAGTGGGGATGACTGAGGCTAGCAGTGGGGAGGAATGATGATAGCAGTAGTCTAGAAGTGGGGATGACTGATGATAGCAGTGGGGATGACTGATGATAGCAGTAGTCTAGAAGTGGGGATGACTCTGGCTAGCAGTGGGGATGACTGATGATAGCAGTAGTCTAGAAGTGGGGATGACTGAGGCTAGCAGTGGGGATGACTGATGATAGCAGTAGTCTAGAAGTGGGGATGACTGAGGCTAGCAGTGGGGATGACTGATGATAGCAGTAGTCTAGAAGTGGGGATGACTGAGGCTAGCAGTTGGGAGGAATGATGATAGCAGTAGTCTAGAAGTGGGGATGACTGAGGCTAGCAGTTGGGAGGAATGATGATAGCAGTAGTCTAGAAGTGGGGATGACTGAGGCTAGCAGTAAAAATGCTAACTTACGGGTCCTTCCCAACAATGCAGACAGGGAGTAAACAACAGGAGTAGACTAACAGTGGAATGCTAACTTACGGGTCCTTCCCAACAATGCAGACAGAGAGTAACATAGCTATATACAGGGAGTACCAGTACTGAGTCGATGTGTAGGGGTACCAGGTAGTAACATGGTTATATACAGGGAGTACCAATACTGAGTCGATGTGCAGGGGTACGAGGTAATTTATGTAATATGTACATATACAGCAGGTAGGGGTAAAGTGACTAGGCAACAGGATAGATAATAAACTGCAGCAGTTTATGTGATGAGTCAAAATAGTTTGTGCAAAACTGTCAATGCAGGTAGCTATTGGTTAACTATTTAAGTAACAATTTAGCAGTCTTATGGCTTGGGGGTAGAAACTGTTAAGGGTCCTGTTGGTTTCATACTTGGTGCATCGGTACTGCTTGCTGTGCGGTAGCAGAGAGAACAGCCTGACTTGGGTGGCTGGAGTCTTGACAATTTTTAGGGCCTTCTTCTGACACTGCTTGGTATAGAGGTCCTGCATGGCAGGGAGTTCGGCCCCAGTGATGTACTGGGCCGTACGCACTACCCTCTAGCGCCTTGCAGTCGGAGACCAAGCAGTTGCTGTACCAAGCAGAGATGCAGCCAGTCAAGATGCTCTCAATGGTGCAGCTGTAGAATGTTTTGAGGATCAGAGGGCCCATGCCAAATCTTTTCAGTCTCCTGAGGGGGAAGAGGTGTTGTAGTGACTTCTTCATGATTGTGTTGGTGTGTGTGGACCATGGTAATTTACATTTACATTTACATTTTAGTCATTTAGCAGACCCTCTCATCCAGAGCGACTTACAGTTAGTGAGTGCGTACATTTACCCAAGTGATGTGGACAACGAAGAACTAGAAGTTCTCTACCCACTACAGCCCCGTCAATGTGGATGGGGGCGTGTTCGGCCCTCTGTTTCCTGTAGTCCACGATCAGCTCCTTTGTCTTTCTGACGTTGAGGGAGAGGTTGTTGTCCTGGTACCACATTGCCAGGTCTCTGACCTCCTCCCTATAGGTTGTCTCATCGTCTTCAGTGATCAGGCATACCACTGTTGTGTTGTCAGCAAACTTAATTATGGTGTTGGAGTCGTGCGCGGCCACGCAGTCGTGGGTGAACAGGGAGTACAGGAGGGGACTAAGCAAGCACCCCTGAGGGGCCCCCGTGTTGAGGATCAGCGTGGCAGATGTTGTTGCCTACCCTTACCACCTGGGGGTGGCCCGTCAGGAAGTCCAGGATCCAGTTGCAGAGGGAGGTGTTTAGTCCCAGGGTCCTTAACTTAGTGATGAGCTTTGTGGGCACTATGATGTTGAACACTGAGCTGTAGTCAATGAACAACATTCTCACATACAGTGGGGGAAAAAAGTATTTAGTCAGCCACCAATTGTGCAAGTTCTCCCACTTAAAAAGATGAGAGAGGCCTGTAATTTTCATCATAGGTACACGTCAACTATGACAGACAAAATGAGAAAAAAAATCCAGAAAATCACATTGTAGGATTTTTAATGAATTTATTTGCAAATTATGGTGGAAAATAAGTATTTGGTCAATAACAAAAGTTTCTCAATACTTTGTTAAATACCCTTTGTTGGCAATGACACAGGTCAAACGTTTTCTGTAAGTCTTCACAAGGTTTTCACACACTGTTGCTGGTATTTTGGCCCATTCCTCCATGCAGATCTCCTCTAGAGCAGTGATGTTTTGGGGCTGTCGCTGGGCAACACAGACTTTCAACTCCCTCCAAAGATTTTCGATGGGGTTGAGATCTGGAGACTGGCTAGGCCACTCCAGGACCTTGAAATGCTTCTTACGAAGCCACTCCTTCGTTGCCCGGGCGGTGTGTTTGGGATCATTGTCATGCTGAAAGACCCAGCCACTTTTCATCTTCAATGCCCTTGCTGATGGAAGGAGGTTTTCACTCAAAATCTCACGATACATGGGCCCATTCATTCTTTCCTTTACACGGATCAGTCGTCCTGGTCCCTTTGCAGAAAAACAGCCCCAAAGCATGATGTTTCCACCCCCATGCTTCACAGTAGGTATGGTGTTCTTTGGATGCAACTCAGCATTCTTTGTCCTCCAAACACGACGAGTTGAGTTTTTACCAAAAAGTTATATTTTGGTTTCATCTGACCATATGACATTCTCCCAATCCTCTTCTGGATCATCCAAATGCACTCTAGTAAACTTCAGACGGGCCTGGACATGTACTGGCTTAAGCAGGGGGACACGTCTGGCACTGCAGGATTTGAGTCCCTGGCGGCGTAGTGTGTTACTGATTATAGGCTTTGTTACTTTGGTCCCAGCTCTCTGCAGGTCATTCACTAGGTCCCCCGTGTGGTTCTGGGATTTTTGCTCACCGTTCTTGTGATCATTTTGACCCCACGGGGTGAGATCTTGCGTGGAGCCCCAGATCGAGGGAGATTATCAGTGGTCTTGTATGTCTTCCATTTCCTAATAATTGCTCCCACAGTTGATTTCTTCAAACCAAGCTGCTTACCTATTGCAGATTCAGTCTTCCCAGCCTGGTGCAGGTCTACAATTTTGTTTCTGGTGTCCTTTGACAGCTCTTTGGTCTTGGCCATAGTGGAGTTTGGAGTGTGACTGTTTGAGGTTGTGGACAGGTGTCTTTTATACTGATAACAAGTTCAAACAGGTGCCATTAATACAGGTAACGAGTGGAGGACAGAGGAGCCTCTTAAATAAGAAGTTACAGGTCTGTGAGAGCCAGAAATCTTGCTTGTTTGTAGGTGACCAAATACTTATTTTCCACCATAATTTGCAAATAAATTCATTAAAAATCCTACAATGTGATTTTCTGGATTTTTTTTTCTCAATTTGTCTGTCATAGTTGACGTGTACCTATGATGAAAATTATAGGCCTCTCTCATCTTTTTAAGTGGGAGAACTTGCACAATTGGTGGCTGACTAAATACTTTTTTTCCCCACTGTAGGTGTTCCTTTTGTCCAGGTGAGAAAGGGCAGTGTGGAGTGCGATTGAGATTGCGTCATCTGTGGATCTGTTGGGGCGGTATGTGAATTGGAGTGGGTCTAGTGTTTCCGGGATGATGGTGTTGATGTGAGCCATGACCAGCCTTTCAAAGCACTTTTGTATGGACTTGGGGACTGTGAAGAGACCTCTGGTGGCATGTCTTGTGGGGTATGCATGGGTGTCTGAGCTGTGCGCCAGTAGTTCAAACAGACAGTTCGGTGCGTTCAACATGTCAATACCTCTTATAAATACAAGGAGTGATGAAGTCAATCTCTCCTCCACTTTGAGCCAGGGAAGATTGACATGCATATTATTAATGTTAGCTCTCAGTGTACATCCAAGGGCCAGCCGTGCTGCCTTCTTCTGAGCCAATTGCAATTTTCCTAAGTCCCTTTTTGTGGCACCTGACCACACGACTGAACAGTTGTCCAGGTGCAACAAAACTAGGGCCTGTAGGATTTGGCTTGTTGATAGTGCTGTTAAGAAGGTAGAGCAGCGCTTTATTATGGACAGACTTCTCCCAATCTTAGCTAATGATGTATCTGTCACGCCTGGTCCCGTTCCCCCTCCCTGGTGCTCGAGGGCGCCAGGCTGCCCATCATTACGCACACCTGTCACCATCTTTACGCTCATCGGCGCTCATTGGACTCACCTGGACTCCTTCCCTTTGTTAATGACCTCCCATATATCTGTCTGTTCCTCTGTTTGATCCCCGTGTCAGCATTGATGTTGTTTTGTTTCCCCTGTCCGGACGCTGTCCGTGTTTTGTTTCATGTTTATATTAAACATTCACTCCCTGTACCTGCTTCTCGTCTCCCAGCATCGGTCATTAAAGTATCAATATGTTTTGACCATGAGAGTTTACAATCCAGGGTTACTCCAAGCAGTTTAGTCACCTCAACTTGCTCAATTTCCACATTATTTATTACAAGATTTAGTTGAGGTTTAGGCTTTAGTGGATGATTTGTCCTAAATACAATGATTTTAGTTTTAGAACTATTTAGGACTAACTTATTCCTTGCCACCCACTCTGAAACTAACTGCAGCTCATTGTTAAGTGTTGCAGTCATTTCAGTTGCTGTAGTAGCTGACGTGTATAGTGTTGAGTCATCCGCATACATAGATACACTGGCTTTACTCAAAGCCAGTGGCATGTCGTTAGTAAAGATTGAAAAAAGTAAGGGGCCTAGACAGCTGCCCTGGAGAATTCCTGATTCTACCTGGATTATGTTTGAGAGGTTTCCATTAAAGAACACCCTCTGTGTTCTGTTAGACAGGTAACTCTTTATCCACAATATAGCAGGGGGTGTAAAGCCATAACACATACATTTTTACAGTAGCAGACTATGATCGATAATGTCAAAAGCCACACTGAAGTCTAACAAAACAGCCCCCACCATTTCTTTATCATCAATTTATCTCAGCCAATAATCAGTGATTTGTATAAGTGCTTGTTGAATGTCCTTTTGTTTACTGTAACATTGCATTGTATCTGGTCAAACACAATATTTTCCAAAAGTTTACTAAGGGTTGGTAACAGGCTGATTGGTCGGTTATTTGAGCCAGTAAAGGGGGCTTTACTATTCTTAGGTAGCGGAATGACTTTTGCTTCCCTCCAGGCCTGAGGGGGCACACTTTCTAGTAGGCTTAAATTGAAGATATGGCAAATAGGAGTGGCAATATCATCCTCAGTAATTTACCATCCAAGTTGTCAGACCCCGGTGGCTTTTCATTGTTGATAGACAACAATAATTTTTTCACCGCTTCCACACTCACTTTACGGAATTCAAAATTACAATTCTTGTCTTTCATTATTTGGTCAGATATACTTGGATGTGTAGTGTTTGTTGCTGGCATGTCATGCCTAAATTTGCTAATCTTGCCAATGAAAAAATCATTAAAGTAGTTGGCAATATCAGTCGGTTTTATGATGAATGAGCCATCTGATTCAATGAATGATAGAGCTGAGTTTGCCTTTTTTCCCAAAATGTCATTGAAGGTGCTCCAAAGCTTTTTACTATCATTCTTTATATCATTTATCTTTGTTTCTTGGTATAGTTTCCTCTTCTTTTTATTCAGTTCAGTCACATGATTTCTCAATTTGCAATATGTTTGCCAATCGGTTGTGCAGCCAGACTTATTTGCCATTCCTTTTGCCTCATCCCTCTCAACCATACCATTTTTCAATTCCTCATCAATCCACAGGGATTTAACCATTTTTACAGTAATTTTCTTAATGGGTGTATGCTTATTAGTAACTGGAATAAGCAATTTCATAAATATGTCAAGTGCAGCGTCTGTTTGCTCCTCATTACACACCATGGACCAACAAATATTTTTTACATCAACAACATAGGAATCACTACAAAACGTATTGTATGACCACTTATACACTATATTAGGCCCAGCCTTTGGAACTTTGGTTTTCCTAGATATGGCTACTATATTGTGATCAATACATCCGATGGATCTGGATACTGCTTTCAAGCACATTTATTTCTGCAGCATTAGTAAAGATGTGATCAATACATGTTGATGATGTCATTCCTGTGCTGTTTGAAACTACCTTGGTAGGTTGACTGATAACCTGAACCAGGTTGCAGGCACTGGCTACAGTTTAAAGCTTTTTCTTGAATGGGCAGCTTGATGAAAGCCAGTCAATATTTAAATCACCCAGAAAATATACCTCTCTGTTGATATCACATACATTATCAAGCATTTAACACATGTTATCCAGATTCTGACTGTTAGCAGTTGGTGGTCTATAGCAGCTTCCCACCAGAATGGCCTTTAGGTGAGGCAGGTGAACCTGTAGCCATATTACTTCAACAGTATTTAACATGATATCCTCTCTAATCTTCACAGGAATGTGGTTCTCAATATAAACAGTAACACCTCCACCATTGGCATTTCTGTATTTACTGTAAATGTTATAACCTTGTATTGCTACCACTGTATCATCAAAGGTATTATCTAAGTGAGTTTCAGAAATAGTCAGAATATGAATGTCATCTGTTACTAGCAAATTATTCATTTCATGAACTTTGTTTCTTAAGCTACATATGTTAACGTGGGCTATTTTGAGCAATTTTCTTCTGGTTTGCTTACTTGCTTTCATTGCTTTACTGGGAAGCTAAGCAGAAGTAGATATGCTCATGTTATTTCTGTTAGTGCAGGGTGAGCTGCACACAGTGGACTTCTTGCTAGGGCACCGCCTCAGTGCTAACAGTATAAATCTGGTTCATAGGCACATGATTACTGCATACAATAGCTGTAGGATCAGCAGAGGCATTCAGGGCAGTTAGAGAGACATACATTAGGTTACTTGCATTGTGTCTTCCAATGCCCCTGGTATAATGTACATTTGCTGAAGCATCATGACAACTCAGCGTCACAATGGTAGGGATTATCTGAGCTGGGCTTTGGGTCATTGATAAGTCATTGTCTCAACACAGCCTTATAATGCTGTGAAAGGATCCAGGAACCCAAATGATTTGGGTGGATCCCATCCTCCTTATAAAACGTGTTTTGTTTCCAAAAGGTATCGAAATTGTCATCAAAAGTTACTCCCATTGAGCTGCAATAATCACGTAGCCATTTGTGAATAGAAAGAATCCTGCTAAAGTGTTCAATGCCACGATTCAGAGAGGGCACAGGGCAAGATATGATGGGTATTTTATTTGTGTCTAGCAGAGAGTCAATCAGCGCTTCAAAATCCAGTTTCAACTGTTCAGAGCTGCCCTTCATAATGTCATTAAAACAGTAGAATAGATTTCCACGTCCTGACGTAGTACATTCGGGAGCAGCTTAGTAATGTATTTACTAGAGCTCTGGGAGGGATAGGACATTGGTCATTCAGCATCAGCAGCAGCATTAACATGACTGAGGCCTGGACTCTGAATCTGTTGGCCTCTGGCCTCGTGTTCTCTGGGAGCTGGTCTATCTAATACTGGCTGACTCTGGATCTGTTGGCCTCTGGCCTCGTGTTCTCTGGGAGCTGGTCTATCTAATACTGGCTGACTCTGGATCTGTTGCCTCTGGTCTCGTGTTCTCTGGGAGCTGGTCTATCTAATACTGTCTGACTCTGGATCTGTTGGCCTCTGGCCTCGTGTTCTCTGGGAGCTGGTCTATCTAATACTGGCTGACTCTGGATCTATTGGCCTCTGGCCTCGTGTTCTCTGGGAGCTGGTCTATCTAATACTGGCTGACTCTGGATCTGTTGGCCTCTGGCCTCGTGTTCTCTGGGAGCTGGTCTATCTAATACTGGCTGACTCTGGATCTGTTGGCTCTGGCCTCGTGTTCTCTGGGAGCTGGTCTATCTAATACTGGCTGACTCTGGATCTGTTGGCTCTGGCCTCGTGTTCTCTGGGAGCTGGTCTATCTAATACTGTCTGACTCTGGATCTGTTGGCTCTGGCCTCGTGTTCTCTGGGAGCTGGTCTATCTAATACTGGCTGACTCTGGATCTGTTGGCCTCTGGCCTCGTGTTCTCTGGGAGCTGGTCTATCTAATACTGGCTGACTCTGGATCTGTTGGCTCTGGCCTCGTGTTCTCTGGGAGCTGGTCTATCTAATACTGTCTGACTCTGGATCTGTTGGCTCTGGCCTCGTGTTCTCTGGGAGCTGGTCTATCTAATACTGGCTGACTCTGGATCTGTTGGCCTCTGGCCTCGTGTTCTCTGGGAGCTGGTCTATCTAATACTGGCTGACTCTGGATCTGTTGGCTCTGGCCTCGTGTTCTCTGGGAGCTGGTCTATCTAATACTGTCTGACTCTGGATCTGTGGTGTCTGGCCTCGTGTTCTCTGGGAGCTGGTCTATCTAATACTGGCTGACTCTGGATCTGTTTTCAGGGACTTGGTCTGTGTGTAGTGTAGGGTAGTGTAGTCTAGTGTAGGGTAGCGTAGCATAGTGTGTAATGTAATACAGTAGTGTGTAGTGTAGTGTAATACAGTAGTGTGTAGTGTAGTGTGTAGTGTGTAGTGTAGTGTGTAGTGTGTAGTGTAATGCAGTAGTGTGTAGTAGTGTAATATGTAGTGTTTAGTGTAGTTTACTACAGTAGGGTGTAGTGTAATACAGTAGTGTGTAGTGTAGTGTGTAGTATAATATGTAGGGTGTAGTGTGTAGTGTAGTGTGTAGTGTAGTGTGTAGTGTAGTGTGTAGTGTAATGTGTAGTGTAATATGTAGGGTGTAGTGTAGTGTGTAGTGTAGTGTGTAGTGTAGTGTGTAGTGTAATATGTAGGGTGTAGTGTGTAGTGTAGTGTGTAGTGTAGTGTGTAGTGTAGTGTGTAGTGTGTAGTGTAGTGTGTAGTGTGTAGTGTAATGTGTAGTGTAGTGTGTAGTGTAGTGTGTAGTGTAGTGTGTAGGGTGTAGTGTGTAGTGTAGTGTGTAGTGTAGTGTGTAGTGTAGTGTGTAGTGTGTAGTGTAATGTGTAGTGTAGTGTGTAGTGTAGTGTGTAGTGTAGTGTGTAGTGTAATATGTAGGGTGTAGTGTGTAGTGTAGTGTGTAGGGTGTAGTGTAATATGTAGGGTGTAGTGTGTAGGGTGTAATGTAGTGTGTAGTGTAGTGTGTAGTGTGTAGTGTAGTGTGTAGTGTAGTGTGTAGTGTAGTGTGTAGTGTAGTGTGTAGTGTGTAGTGTAGTGTGTAGTGTAGTGTGTAGTGTAGTGTGTAGGTGTAGTGTGTAGTGTAGTGTGTAGTGTAGTGTGTAGTGTAGTGTGTAGTGTAGTGTGTAGTGTGTAGTGTAATGTGTAGTGTAGTGTGTAGTGTAGTGTGTAGTGTAGTGTGTAGTGTAATATGTAGGGTGTAGTGTGTAGTGTAGTGTGTAGGGTGTAGTGTAGTGTGTAGTGTAGTGTGTAGTGTAGTGTGTAGGGTGTAATGTAGTGTGTAGTGTAGTGTGTAGTGTAATATGTAGGGTGTAGTGTGTAGTGTAGTGTGTAGTGTAGTGTGTAGTGTAGTGTGTAGTGTAGTGTGTAGTGTAGTGTGTAATGTAGTGTGTAGTGTAGTGTGTAGTGTAGGGTGTAGTGTGTAGTGTGTAGTGTAGTGTAATATGTAGGGTGTAGTGTGTAATGTAGTGTGTAATGTAGTGTGTAGTGTATTACTGTAGGGAGTAGGGTAGTGTAGTGTGTAGTGTAGTGTGTAGTGTGTAGTGTGTAGTGTGTAGTGTAGTGTAGTGTGTAGTGTAGTGTGTAGTGTGTAGTGTAGTGTGTAGTGTAGTGTGTAGTGTATTGTGTAGTGTAGTGTGTAGTGTAGTGTGTAGTGTGTAGTGTGTAGTGTAGTGTGTAATGTAGTGTGTAGTGTGTAGTGTAGTGTGTAGTGTAGTGTGTAGTGTAGGGTGTAGTGTGTAGTGTGTAGTGTAGTGTGTAGTGTAGTGTGTAGTGTAGTGTGTAGTGTGTAGTGTGTAGTGTAGTGTGTAGTGTAGTGTGTAGTGTAGTGTGTAGTGTGTAGTGTGTAGTGTAGTGTGTAATGTAGTGTGTAGTGTAGTGTGTAGTGTAGGGTGTAGTGTGTAGTGTGTAGTGTAGTGTGTAGTGTGTAGTGTAGTGTAATATGTAGGGTGTAGTGTGTAATGTAGTGTGTAGTGTAGTGTGTAGTGTGTAGTGTGTAGTGTAGTGTGTAGTGTGTAGTGTAGTGTGTAGTGTAGTGTGTAGTGTAGGGTGTAGTGTAGTGTGTAGTGTAGTGTGTAGTGTAATATGTAGGGTGTAGTGTGTAATGTAGTGTGTAGTGTAGTGTGTAGTGTGTAGTGTGTAGTGTAGTGTGTAGTGTGTAGTGTAGTGTGTAGTGTAGTGTGTAGTGTGTAGTGTAGTGTGTAGTGTGTAGTGTGTAGTGTAGTGTGTAGTGTGTAGTGTAGTGTGTAGTGTAGTGTGTAGTGTAATATGTAGGGTGTAGTGTGTAGTGTAGTGTGTAATGTAGTGTGTAGTGTAGTGTGTAGTGTAGTGTGTAGTGTAGTGTGTAGTGTGTAGTGTAGTGTGTAATGTAGTGTGTAGTGTAGTGTGTAGTGTAGTGTGTAGTGTAGTGTGTAGTGTAGTGTGTAGTGTGTAGTGTAGTGTGTAGTGTAGTGTGTAGTGTAGTGTGTAGTGTGTAGTGTAGTGTGTAGTGTAGTGTGTAGTGTGTAGTGTAGTGTGTAGTGTGTAGTGTAGTGTGTAGTGTAGTGTGTAGTGTAGTTTGTAGTGAAGTGTGTAGTGTAGTGTGTAGTGTGTAGTGTAGTGTGTAATGTAGTGTGTAGTGAAGTGTGTAGTGTAGTGTAGTGTGTAGTGTGTAGTGTAGTGTGTAGTGTAGTGTGTAGTGAAGTGTGTATTGTAGTGTAGTGTGTAGTGTGTAGTGTAGTGTGTAGTGTGTAGTGTAGTGTGTAGTGTAGTGTGTAGTGTGTAGTGTAGTGTGTAGTGTAGTGTAGTGTGTAGTGTGTAGTGTAGTGTGTAGTGTGTAGTGTAGTGTGTAGTGTAGTGTGTAGTGTGTAGTGTAGTGTGTAGTGTAGTGTGTAATGTAGTGTGTAGTGAAGTGTGTAGTGTAGTGTGTAGTGTAGTGTAGTGTGTAGTGTAGTGTGTAGTGTAGTGTGTAGTGTGTAATGTAGTGTGTAGTGAAGTGTGTAGTGTAGTGTGTAGTGTAGTGTGTAGTGTAGTGTGTAGTGTAGTGTGTAGTGTAGTGTGTAGTGTGTAGTGTAGTGTAGTGTAGTGTGTAGTGTGAATGTAGTGTGTAGTGTAGTGTGTAGTGTAGTGTGTAGTGTGTAGTGTAGTGTGTAGTGTGAGTGTGTGTGTAGTGTAGTGTGTAATGTAGTGTGTAGTGTAGTGTGTAGTGTAGTGTGTGGTGTAGTGTGTAGTGTAGTGTGTAGTGTAGTGAGTAGTGTGTAGTGTAGTGTGTAGTGTAGTGTGTAGTGTAGTGTGTAGTGTAGGGTGTAGTGTAGTGTGTAGTGTAGTGTGTAGTGTGTAGTGTAGTGTGTAGTGTAGTGTGTAATGTAGTGTGTATTTAAGTGTGTAGTGTAGTGTGTAGTGTGTAGTGTAGTGTGTAGTGTAGTGTAGTGTGTAGTGTAGTGTGTAATGTAGTGTGTAGTGTAGTGTGTAGTGTAGGGTGTAGTGTAGTGTGTAGTGTGTAGTGTGTAGTGTAGTGTGTAGTGTAGTGTGTAATGTAGTGTGTAGTGAAGTGTGTAGTGTAGTGTGTAGTGTGTAGTGTAGTGTGTAGTGTAGTGTGTAATGTGGTGTGTAGTGTAGTGTGTGTAGTGTAGTGTGGTGTAGTGTGTAGTGTAGTGTGTAGTGTAGTGTGTAGTGTAGTGTGTAGTGTGAGTGTGTAGTGTATGTGTAGTGTGTAGTGTAGTGTGTGGTGTAGTGTGTAGTGTAGTGTGTTGTAGTGTAGTGTGTAGTGTAGTGTGTAGTGTAGTGTAGTGTGTAGTGTAGTGTGTAGTGTAGTGTGTAGTGTGTAGTGTAGTGTGTAGTGTAGTGTGTAGTGTGTAGTGTGTAGTGTAGTGTGTATGTGTGTAGTGTGTAGTGTAGTGTAGTGTGTAGTGTAGTGTGTAGCGTAGTGTGTAATGTAGTGTGTAGTGTAGGGTGTAGTGTGTAGTGTAGTGTGTAGTGTAGTGTGTAGTGTAGTGTGTAGTGTAGTGTGTAGTGTAGTGTGTAGTGTGTAGTGTGTAGTGTGTAGTGTAGTGTGTAGTGTAGTGTGTAGTGTGTAGTGTGTAGTGTGTAGTGTAGTGTTGTGTAGTGTGTAGTGTATGTGTAGTGTAGGGTGTAGTGTGTAGTGTAGTGTAGTGTGTAGTGTAGTGTGTAGTGTAGTGTGTAGTGTAGTGTGTAATGTAGTGTGTAGTGTAGTGTGTAGTGTGTAGTGTAGTGTGTAGTGTAGTGTGTAGTGTAGTGTGTAGTGTGTAGTGTAGTGTGTAGTGTAGTGTGTAGTGTAGTGTGTAGTGTAGTGTGTAGTGTAGGGTGTAGTGTGTAGTGTAGTGTGTAGTGTAGTGTGTAGTGTAGTGTAGTGTGTAGTGTAGTGTGTAGTGTAGGGTGTAGTGTGTAGTGTAGTGTGTAGTGTAGTGTGTAGTGTAGTGTAGTGTGTAGTGTGTAGTGTAGTGTGTAATGTAGTGTGTAGTGTAGGGTGTAGTGTGTAGTGTAGTGTGTAGTGTAGTGTGTAGTGTAGTGTAGTGTGTAGTGTAGTGTGTAGTGTAGTGTGTAATGTAGTGTGTAGTGTAGTGTGTAGTGTAGGGTGTAGTGTGTAGTGTAGTGTGTAGTGTAGTGTGTAGTGTGTAGTGTGTAGTGTAGTGTGTAGTGTAGTGTGTAGTGTAGTGTGTAGTGTAGTGTGTAGTGTAGTGTGTAGTGTAGTGTGTAGTGTAGTGTGTAGTGTAGTGTGTAGTGTAGTGTGTAGTGTGTAGTGTGTAGTGTAGTGTGTAATGTAGTGTGTAGTGTAGTGTGTAGTGTAGTGTGTAGTGTAGTGTGTAGTGTAGTGTGTAGTGTGTAGTGTAGTGTGTAGTGTAGTGTGTAGTGTAGTGTGTAGTGTAGTGTGTAGTGTGTAGTGTGTAGTGTAGTGTGTAGTGTAGTGTGTAGTGTAGTGTGTAGTGTGAGTGTATGTAGTGTAGTGGTGTGTGTAGTGTGTAGTGTGGAGTGTGTAGTGTAGTGTGTGTAGTGTGTAGTGTGTAGTGTAGTGTGTAGTGTAGTGTGTAGTGTAGTGTGTAGTGTAGTGTGTAGTGTGAGTGTGTAGTGTAGTGTGTAGTGTAGTGTGTAGTGTAGTGTGTAGTGTGTAGTGTAGTGTGTAGTGTAGTGTGTAGTGTAGTGTGTAGTGTAGTGTGTAGTGTAGGGTGTAGTGTGTAGTGTAGTGTGTAGTGTAGTGTGTAGTGTAGTGTGTAGTGTGTAGTGTAGTGTGTAGTGTGTAGTGTAGTGTGTAGTGTAGTGTAGTGTGTAGTGTAGGGTGTAGTGTGTAGTGTAGTGTGTAGTGTAGTGTGTAGTGTAGTGTGTAGTGTAGTGTGTGTAGTGTGTAGTGTAGTGTGTAGTGTAGTGTGTAGTGTAGTGTGTAGTGTAGTGTGTAGTGTAGTGTGTAGTGTAGTGTGTAGTGTGTAGTGTGTAGTGTAGTGTGTAGTGTAGTGTGTAGTGTAGTGTGTGTGTAGTGTGTAGTGTAGTGTGTAGTGTGTGTGTGTAGTGTAGTGTAGTGTGTAGTGTAGTGTGTAGTGTAGTGTGTAGTGTAGTGTGTAGTGTAGTGTGTAGTGTGTAGTGTAGTGTGTGTAGTGTAGTGTGTAGTGTAGTGTGTAGTGTAGTGTGTAGTGTGTAATGTGTAGTGTGTAGTGTGTAGTGTAGTGTGTAGTGTAGTGTGTAGTGTAGTGTGTAGTGTAGTGTGTAGTGTGTAGTGTAGTGTGTAGTGTAGTGTGTAGTGTAGTGTGTAGTGTAGTGTGTAGTGTAGTGTGTAGTGTAGTGTGTAGTGTAGTGTGTAGTGTAGTGTAGTGTGTAGTGTAGTGTGTAGTGTAGTGTGTAGTGTAGTGTGTAGTGTAGTGTGTAGTGTAGTGTGTGTAATGTAGTGTGTAGTGTAGTGTGTAGTGTAGTGTGTAGTGTGTAGTGTGTAGTGTGTAGTGTGTAGTGTAGTGTAGTGTGAGTGTAGTGTGTAGTGTAGTGTGTAGTGTAGTGTGTAGTGTGTAGTGTAGTGTGTAGTGTAGTGTGTAGTGTGTGTAGTGTGTAGTGTAGTGTGTAGTGTGTAGTGTGTAGTAGTGTGTAGTGTAGTGTGTAGTGTAGTGTGTAGTGTAGTGTGGTGTGAGTGTGTAGTGTGTAGTGTGTAGTGTAGTGTAGTGTGTAGTGTGTAGTGTAGTGGTGTAGTGTGTAGTGTAGTGTGTAGTGTAGTGTGTAGTGTGTAGTGTAGTGTGTAATGTAGTGTGTAGTGTAGTGTGTAGTGTAGTGTGTAGTGTGTAGTGTGTAGTGTAGTGTGTAGTGAAATACAGTAGGGAGAAGGGTAGTGTTTATATTAAAAGTATACTCGGTCATAACAGACTTTATATGGGCAAATAAAACTCAAAGTTTTACGACTTCCAAAGTCTGAGGGTGATTTTAACCTCCCAGACTTGGAATTGTATCAACTCGCCACCCAAGGCTTTTACTTGCGACATATTGTTCAATGCACTAAAGAGGAACAATGGGTACATATTGAAGATGTGCATGCTCATCCCCAGAATATTTTCACGTTTTTGTTTTGAAAGGATGAAGCTAAGAACATGAACAACTTCATAGTTAAGAACTCTATAACAATATGGAAGAAAATGAAATGTATTATACAAGAACCAATATCACTCCATAAAAACACACCCCTATGGAAAAATCCTTGGACAGCTTTTCAGAATTCACAGATAAATTGGCCCACATGGAAAACTAAAGGCATAGAAACCGTAAGTGACTTGGTAATAGGAAATACAATTATTTCCATGACAGAATTAAAAAGCCATTTTGGACTGACCAATGTAGACATTTTCAAATATATGCTACTTAAAAGTTTTATATCACAAAATTTCGACCTGAAAGCTTTTGGAAATGTTGGGGGAATCCTATTTGAGTCAGAAAATGATGTTCATATGATAGGGAAGATGTACCAAACCTTGCAGAGAGCAGAGAGCAGAGAGCAGAGAGCAGAGAGCCGAGAGCCGAGAGCCGAGAGCCGAGAGCCGAGAGCCGAGAGCCGAGAGCCGAGAGCCGAGAGCCGAGAGCCGAGAGCCGAGAGCCGAGAGCCGAGAGCAGAGAGCAGAGAGCCGATCCAACTGACAACCTCTTAGAAACAAATATATACTATTGGAACCAAGACATTAAATATAACTGATGTTGGCACAAGATGGAAGGAAAGTTGGAACATATCTAACTAAATTACAGATAACTAAAATGTACGCTTAATCCAGTATAAACTAATGTATAGAATCTATTATACAAGAGACAAAATTCACAAATTCTACAGCACAACGGCAGAGTCATGTCTGAAGTGTAAAACTAATAATGACTCTATAATTAATTCATGCCTTCTGGGAATAATTTAAAGTCCAAAGGTTATGGACGGAGTTAGAAAGCTGGCTGTCAGAAGTTTTACAATTTAAGTTTACTTTTAATCCGTCTATATGCATATTTCAAGACATGGCATATGGGCGTGCGGTGAGCTACCCAATGGGTTGGACAATAATATTTTCGTCACTTATATTGAAGAAGCTATTAGGTAAATACTGGAAGTCAAATTATACTATGTTAAGAGAATGGAAGAATCAAATGCTTTATTATGGAAATATTGTGGAGTATACTGGGGTATACTAGCTGGGGTATACTGGCTGGGGTATACTGGCTGGGGTATACTGGCTGGGGTATACTGGCTGGGGTATATACTGTAGTGAGATATACTGGGTCTGGTTGGTGCTGGGTCTACTGTAGTGAGATATACTGGGTGGGGTTGGTGCTGGGTCTACTGTAGTGAGATATACTGGGTGGGGTTGGTGCTGGGTCTACTGTAGTGAGATATACTGGGTGGGGTTGGTGCTGGGTCTACTGTAGTGAGATATACTGGGTCTGGTTGGTGCTGGGTCTACTGTAGTGAGATATACTGGGTGGGGTTGGTGCTGGGTCTACTGTAGTGAGATATACTGGGTGGGGTTGGTGCTGGGTCTACTGTAGTGAGATATACTGGGGGGGGTTGGTGCTGGGTCTACTGTAGTGAGATATACTGGGTGGGGTTGGTGCTGGGTCTACTGTAGTGAGATATACTGGGGGGGGTTGGTGCTGGGTCTACTGTAGTGAGATATACTGGGGGGTGGGGTTGGTGCTGGATCTACTGTAGTGAGAGATACTGGGGGGGGTTGGTGCTGGGTCTACTGTAGTGAGATATACTGGGTGGGGGTTGGTGCTGGGTCTACTGTAGTGAGATATACTGGGGGGTGGGGTTGGTGCTGGGTCTACTGTAGTGAGAGATACTGGGGGGGTTGGTGCTGGGTCTACTGTAGTGAGATATACTGGGTGGGGTTGGTGCTGGGTCTACTGTAGTGAGATATACTGGGTGGGGTTGGTGCTGGGTCCACTGTAGTGAGATATACTGGGGGTGGGGTTGGTGCTGGGTCTACTGTAGTGAGATATACTGGGTGGGGTTGGTGCTGGGTCTACTGTAGTGAGATATACTGGGTCTGGTTGGTGCTGGGTCTACTGTAGTGAGATATACTGGGTGGGGTTGGTGCTGGGTCTACTGTCAGTGAGATATACTGGGTGGGGGTTGGTGCTGGGTCTACTGTAGTGAGATATACTGGGTGGGGTTGGTGCTGGGTCTACTGTAGTGAGATATACTGGGGGGGTTGGTGCTGGGTCTACTGTAGTGAGATATACTGGGTGGGGTTGGTGCTGGGTCTACTGTAGTGAGATATACTGGGTGGGGTTGGTGCTGGGTCTACTGTAGTGAGATATACTGGGTGGGGTTGGTGCTGGGTCTACTGTAGTGAGAGATACTGGGTGGGGTTGGTGCTGGGTCTACTGTAGTGAGATATACTGGGTGGGGTTGGTGCTGGGTCTACTGTAGTGAGATATACTGGGGGGGGTTGGTGCTGGGTCTACTGTAGTGAGATATACTGGGTGGGGTTGGTGCTGGGTCTACTGTAGTGAGATATACTGGGTGGGGTTGGTGCTGGGTCTACTGTAGTGAGATATACTGGGTGGGGTTGGTGCTGGGTCTAATGTAGTGAGATATACTGGGGGGGGTTTGGTGCTGGGTCTACTGTAGTGAGATATACTGGGTGGGGTTGGTGCTGGGTCTACTGTAGTGAGAGATACTGGGTGGGGTTGGTGCTGGGTCTACTGTAGTGAGATATACTGGGTCTGGTTGGTGCTGGGTCTACTGTAGTGAGATATACTGGGTGGGGTTGGTGCTGGGTCTACTGTAGTGAGATATACTGGGTGGGGTTGGTGCTGGGTCTACTGTAGTGAGATATACTGGGTGGGGTTGGTGCTGGGTCTACTGTAGTGAGATATACTGGGTGGGGTTGGTGCTGGGTCTACTGTAGTGAGATATACTGGGTGGGGTTGGTGCTGGGTCTACTGTAGTGAGATATACTGGGTGGGGTTGGTGCTGGGTCTACTGTAGTGAGATATACTGGGTCTGGTTGGTGCTGGGTCTACTGTAGTGAGATATACTGGGTGGGGTTGGTGCTGGGTCTACTGTAGTGAGATATACTGGGTGGGGTTGGTGCTGGGTCTACTGTAGTGAGATATACTGGGTGGGGTTGGTGCTGGGTCTACTGTAGTGAGATATACTGGGTGGGGTTGGTGCTGGGTCTACTGTAGTGAGATATACTGGGTGGGGTTGGTGCTGGGTCTACTGTAGTGAGATATACTGGGTGGGGTTGGTGCTGGGTCTACTGTAGTGAGATATACTGGGTGGGGTTGGTGCTGGGTCTACTGTAGTGAGATATACTGTGTTATACTGGCTGGGGTATAGTGGGGTATACTGGCTGGGGTATACTGGCTGGGGTATACTGACTGGGGTATACTGACTGGGGTATACTGGCTGGGGAATACTGGCTGGGGTATACTGGGGTATACTGGCTGGGGTATACTGGCTGGGGTATACTGGCTGGGGTATACTGTCAGGGGTATACTGGCTGGGGTATACTGGCTGGGGTATACTGACTGGGGTATACTGGCTGGGGTATAGTGGGGTATACTGGCTGGGGTATACTGGGGTATACTAGCTGGGGTATACTGGCTGGGGTATACTGACTGGGGTATACTGGCTGGGGTATACTGGCTGGGGTATACTGACTGGGGTATACTGGCTGGGGTATAGAGGGGTATACTGGCTGGGGTATACTGGGGTATACTAGCTGGGGTATACTGGCTGGGGTATACTGACTGGGGTATACTGGCTGGGGTATACTGGCTGGGGTATACTGGCTGGGGTATACTGGCTGGGGTATACTGTCAGGGGTATACTGGCTGGGGTATACTGGCTGGGGTATACTGGGGTATACTGGCTGGGGTATAGTGGGGTATACTGGCTGGGGTATACTGTCAGGGGTATACTGGCTGGGGTATACTGGCTGGGGTATACTGGCTGGGGTATACTGGCTGGGGTATACTGACTGGGGTATACTGGCTGGGGTATACTGGCTGGGGTATACTGGGGTATACTGGCTGGGGTATAGTGGGGTATACTGGCTGGGGTATAGTGGGGTATACTGGCTGGGGTATACTGTCAGGGGTATACTGGCTGGGGTATACTGGCTGGGGTATACTGGCTGGGGTATACTGGCTGGGGTATACTGGCTGGGGTATACTGGCTGGGGTATACTGGCTGGGGTATACTGTCAGGGGTATACTGGCTGGGGTATACTGGCTGGGGTATACTGACTGGGGTATACTGGCTGGGGTATACTGGCTGGGGTATACTGGCTGGGGTATAGTGGGGTATACTGGCTGGGGTATACTGGCTGGGGTACTACTGGCTGGGGTATACTGGCTGGGGGTATACTGGCTGGGGTATACTGGCTGGGGTATACTGACTGGGGTATACTGGCTGGGGTATACTGGCTGGGGTATACTGGCTGGGGTATAGTGGGGTATACTGGCTGGGGTATACTGGCTGGGGTATAATGGCTGGGGTATAGTGGGGTATACTGGCTGGGGTATACTGGCTGGGGTATACTGGCTGGGGTATAGTGGGGTATACTGTGTTATACTGGCTGGGGTATACTGGCTGGGGTATACTGGCTGGGGTATACTGTCAGGGGTATACTGGCTGGGGTATACTGGCTGGGGTATACTGGCTGGGGTATACTGGCTTGGGTATACTGGCTGGGGTATAGTGGGGTATACTGGCTGGGGTATACTGGCTGGGGTATACTGGCTGGGGTATACTGGCTGGGGTATACTGGCTGGGGTATACTGGCTGGGGTATACTGGCTGGGGTATACTGACTGGGGTATACTGGCTGGGGTATACTGGCTGGGGTATACTGGCTGGGGTATACTGGCTGGGGTATACTGGCTGGGGTATACTGGCTGGGGTATAGTGGGGTATACTGGCTGGGGTATACTGGCTGGGGTATACTGTCAGGGGTATACTGGCTGGGGTATACTGGCTGGGGTATACTGGCTGGGGTATACTGGCTGGGGTATACTGGCTGGGGTATACTGGCTGGGGTATACTGGCTGGGGTATACTGGGATATACTGGCTGGGGTATACTGTGTTATACTGGCTGGGGTATACTGGCTGGGGTATACTGGCTGGGGTATACTGGCTGGGGTATACTGGCTGGGGTATACTTACTGGGGTATAGTGGCTGGGGTATACTGGCTGGGGTATACTGGCTGGGGTATACTGGCTGGGGTATATTGGCTGGGGTATACTGGCTGGGGTATAGTGGGGTATACTGGGATATACTGGCTGGGGTATACTGTGTTATACTGGCTGGGGTATACTGGCTGGGGTATACTGGCTGGGGTATACTGGCTGGGGTATACTGGCTGGGGTATACTGGCTGGGGTATACTGGCTGGGGTATAGTGGGGTATACTGGGCGGCAGGTAGCTTAGTGGGTAAGAGCGTTGTGCCAGTAACCGAAAGGTCGCTGGTTCTAATCCCCGAGCCGACTAGGTAAAAAATCTGTCGATGTGCCCTTAAGCAAGGCACTTAACCCTAATTGCTCCGGTAAGTCGCTCTGGATAAGAGCGTCTGCTAAATGACTAAAATGTAAAATGTAAAAATGTACTGGGATATACTGGCTGGGGTATACTGGCTGGGGTATAGTGGGGTATACTGGGATATACTGGCTGGGGTATACTGTGTTATACTGGCTGGGGTATACTGGCTGGGGTATACTGGCTGGGATATACTGGCTGGGGTATACTGGGATATACTGGCTGGGGTATACTGTGTTATACTGGCTGGGGTATACTGGCTGGGATATACTGGCTGGGGTATACTGGCTGGGGTATACTGTGTTATACTGACTGGGGTATACTGACTGGGGTATACTGGCTGGGGTATACTGGCTGGGGTATACTGGCTGGGGTATACTGGCTGGGGTACACTGGGATATACTGGCTGGGGTATACTGGCTGGGGTATAGTGGGATATACTGGGATATACTGGGATATACTGGGATATACTGGCTGGGGTATACTGGGGTATACTGGGGTATACTGAGGTATACTGGCTGGAGTATACTGAGATATACTGGGATATGCTGACAGGGGTATACTGGCTGGGGTGTACTGAGAAATACTGGCTGGTCTGTAATGAGATATACTGACTGGGGTATACTGAGATATACTGGCTGGTCTGTAGTGATATATTCTGGCTGGGGTATACTGAGATATACTGAGATATACTGAGGGGTGGGGTTGGTGCTGGGTCTACTGTAGTGAGATATACTGGGTGGGGTTGGTGCTGGGTCTACTGTAGTGAGATATACTGGGTGGGGTTGGTGCTGGGTCTACTGTAGTGAGATATACTGGGTGGGGTTGGTGCTGGGTCTACTGTAGTGAGATATACTGGCTGGGGTATACTGAGATATACTGAGATATACTGAGGGGTGGGGTTGGTGCTGGGTCTACTGTAGTGAGATATACTGGGTGGGGTTGGTGCTGGGTCTACTGTAGTGAGATATACTGGGTGGGGTTGGTGCTGGGTCTACTGTAGTGAGATATACTGGGTGGGGTTGGTGCTGGGTCTACTGTAGTGAGATATACTGGGTCTGGTTGGTGCTGGGTCTACTGTAGTGAGATATACTGGGTGGGGTTGGGTGGGTCTACTGTAGTGAGATATACTGGGGGGTTGGTGCTGGGTCTACTGTAGTGAGATATACTGGGTGGGGTTGGTGCTGGGTCTACTGTAGTGAGAGATACTGGGGGGGGGTTGGTGCTGGGTCTACTGTAGTGAGATATACTGGGTGGGGTTGGTGCTGGGTCTACTGTAGTGAGATATACTGGGTGGGGTTGGTGCTGGGTCTACTGTAGTGAGATATACTGGGTGGGGTTGGTGCTGGGTCTACTGTAGTGAGATATACTGGGTCTGGTTGGTGCTGGGTCTACTGTAGTGAGATATACTGGGTGGGGTTGGTGCTGGGTCTACTGTAGTGAGATATACTGGGTGGGGTTGGTGCTGGGTCTACTGTAGTGAGATATACTGGGTGGGGTTGGTGCTGGGTCTACTGTAGTGAGATATACTGGGTGGGGTTGGTGCTGGGTCTACTGTAGTGAGATATACTGGGTGGGGTTGGTGCTGGGTCTACTGTAGTGATATATACTGGGTGGGGTTGGTGCTGGGTCTACTGTAGTGAGATATACTGGGTGGGGTTGGTGCTGGGTCTACTGTAGTGAGATATACTGGGTGGGGTTGGTGCTGGGTCTACTGTAGTGAGATATACTGGGTGGGGTTGGTGCTTGGTCTACTGTAGTGAGATATACTGGGGGGTGGAGTTGTCTGTCTGTAGTTGGTCAGTGAATTCCTCTAGTGATTGTCTGTCTGTAGTTGGTCAGTGAATTCCTCTAGTGATTGTCTGTCTGTAGTTGGTCAGTGAATTCCTCTAGTGATTGTCTGTCTGTAGTTGGTCAGTGAATTCCTCTAGTGATTGTCTGTCTGTAGTTGGTCAGTGAATTCCTCTAGTGATTGTCTGTCTGTAGTTGGTCAGTGAATTCCTCTAGTGATTGTCTGTCTGTAGTTGGTCAGTGAATTCCTCTAGTGATTGTCTGTCTGTAGTTGGTCAGTGAATTCCTCTAGTGATTGTCTGTCTGTAGTTGGTCAGTGAATTCCTCTAGTGATTGTCTGTCTGTAGTTGGTCAGTGAATTCCTCTAGTGATTGTCTGTCTGTAGTTGGTCAGTGAATTCCTCTAGTGATTGTCTGTCTGTAGTTGGTCAGTGAATTCCTCTAGTGATTGTCTGTCTGTAGTTAGTCAGTGAATTCCTCTAGTGATTGTCTGTCTGTAGTTGGTCAGTGAATTCCTCTAGTGATTGTCTGTCTGTAGTTGGTCAGTGAATTCCTCTAGTGATTGTCTGTCTGTAGTTGGTCAGTGAATTCCTCTAGTGATTGTCTGTCTGTAGTTGGTCAGTGAATTCCTCTAGTGATTGTCTGTCTGTAGTTGGTCAGTGAATTCCTCTAGTGATTGTCTGTCTGTAGTTGGTCAGTGAATTCCTCTAGTGATTGTCTGTCTGTAGTTGGTCAGTGAATTCCTCTAGTGATTGTCTGTCTGTAGTTGGTCAGTGAATTCCTCTAGTGATTGTCTGTCTGTAGTTGGTCAGTGAATTCCTCTAGTGATTGTCTGTCTGTAGTTGGTCAGTGAATTCCTCTAGTGATTGTCTGTCTGTAGTTGGTCAGTGAATTCCTCTAGTGATTGTCTGTCTGTAGTTGGTCAGTGAATTCCTCTAGTGATTGTCTGTCTGTAGTTGGTCAGTGAATTCCTCTAGTGATTGTCTGTCTGTAGTTGGTCAGTGAATTCCTCTAGTGATTGTCTGTCTGTAGTTGGTCAGTGAATTCCTCTAGTGATTGTCTGTCTGTAGTTGGTCAGTGAATTCCTCTAGTGATTGTCTGTCTGTAGTTGGTCAGTGAATTCCTCTAGTGATTGTCTGTCTGTAGTTGGTCAGTGAATTCCTCTAGTGATTGTCTGTCTGTAGTTGGTCAGTGAATTCCTCTAGTGATATCCTCCATATCGCTCTGTTGGCCTCGGCTCATTTGAACATCTTTTCCATTGTTAAATGTTATATTATTATATTAGAATGTTTTAACAGTTGAGACACAAATCCCTTGCTACCCTACTCTTTCCACAGCCACACACACACACACACACACACACACACACACACACACACACACACACACACACACACACACACACACACACACACACACACACACACACACACACACACACACACACACACACACACACACACACACACACACACACACACACACACACACACACACACACACACACACACACACATACACACACACACACACATTTCACCCCTGAATTATCAGTGAGTTATGGTGGAAAGTATTTTTCTAGTTCAGATAGTAGATGTGAAGTTTCTAAAGCGATGGAACACACACCTAATTACCTGCAATAAAGAGGTTACCATCTGGTTGTTTACCGTCTGTTTGTTTACTGTCTGTTTGTTTACTGTCTGATTGTTTACCGGCTGGTTGTTTGAAGGCTGGTTGTTTACTGTCTGTTTGTTTACCATCTGATTGTTTACAGTCTGGTTGTTTGAAGGCTGGTTGTTTACCGTCTGATTGTTTACAATCTGGTTGTTTGAAGGCTGGTTGTTTACCGTCTGATTGTTTGAAGGCTGGTTGTTTACTGTCTGATTGTTTGAAGGCTGGTTGTTTACCGTCTGATTGTTTACAGGCTGGTTGTTTGAAGGCTGATTGTTTACAGTCTGGTTGTTTACCGTCTGATTGTTTGAAGGCTGGTTGTTTGAAGGCTGATTGTTTGAAGGCTGGTTGTTTACCATCTGATTGTTTACAGTCTGGTTGTTTACAGACTGGTTGTTTGAAGGCTGGTTGTTTACCGTCTGATTGTTTACAGTCTGGTTGTTTACCGTCTGGTTGTTTACCGTCTGATTGTTTACAGACTGGTTGTTTGAAGGCTGGTTGTTTACCGTCTGATTGTTTACAGTCTGGTTGTTTACCGTCTGGTTGTTTACCGTCTGATTGTTTACAGACTGGTTGTTTGAAGGCTGGTTGTTTGAAGGCTGATTGTTTGAAGGCTGGTTGTTTACTGTCTGATTGTTTACAGTCTGGTTGTTTACCGTCTGATTGTTTACAGTCTGGTTGTTTACCGTCTGATTGTTTACAGACTGGTTGTTTGAAGGCTGGTTGTTGTGTGTCTGAATGTTTCAGGATACCTCCTACTACAGCTGTGTGTAACATGGTTACCTCAGAGATGCGGAGAGAACACAGTCTTGATAGAGATCAATGTCTCCTCAATACATCTGGAAAACATCTCCTTCTAAAGCCACTTACATGGAGATCTGGTTAAAGGTATGCTTGTGTCCCAAATGGCACCCTATGGGCCTGGTCAAAAGTAGTGCACTACATAGGGAATAGGGTGTTATTTGGGATGTATCTTGTGTGTTGCTACTTCTGAAACTGACTCTATAAACAACCTCTTAATCACCTTGTTCTGACTGGTTGGCTGACTGTCTGTCTGTCTGGTTGGCTGACTGGTTGGCTGACTGTGTCTGACTGTGTCTGTCTGTCTGTCTGACTGTTTGCTGACTGGTTGGCTGACTGTCTGTCTGACTGTCTGACTGGTTGGCTGACTGTCTGTCTGACTGTTTGCTGACTGGTTGTCTGTTTGACTGGTTGCTGACTGTCTGTCTGCCTGTCTTTCTGACTAGTTGCTGACTGACTATCTGACTGGTTGCTGACTGTTTGTCTGGTTTTACCCTAACATGTAGCTATTGCATCATAGGGATCAGTCTGAACAGGAAGACATTATTCTGAACATTATGATGTCAGCAGTAAATCAACAGGCGGAACATTTATCCATCAAGTTAGCAGCAGGACAGTAGATCCACTGTTTAGTGTTTACACGCTCATCTGGAGTATAAACACACACTCACACACCAAGCTACACACACCAAGCTACACACACCAAGCTACACACACCAAGCTACACACACCAAGCTACACACACCAAGCTACACACACCAAGCTACACACACCAAGCTACACACACCAAGCTACACACATCAAGCTACACACACCGAGCTACACACACCAAGCTACACACACCAAGCTACACACACCAAGCCACACACACCGAGCTACACACACCGAGCTACACACACCGAGCTACACACACCGAGCTACACACACCGAGCTACACACACCAAGCTACACACACCAAGCTACACACACCGAGCTACACACACCAAGCTACACACACCAAGCTACACACACCAAGCTACACACACCAAGCTACACACACCGAGCTACACACACCGAGCTACACACACCGAGCTACACACACCGAGCTACACACACCAAGCTACACACATCAAGCTACACACACCAAGCCACACACACCGAGCTACACACACCAAGCTACACACACCAAGCTACACACACCGAGCTACACACACCAAGCTACACACACCAAGCTACACACACCAAGCTACACACACCAAGCTACACACACCGAGCTACACACACCGAGCTACACACACCGAGCTACACACACCAAGCTACACACACCAAGCTACACACACCGAGCTACACACACCAAGCCACACACACCAAGCTACACACACCAAGCTACACACACCAAGCTACACACACCAAGCTCCTCCATCTTTCTCTCCCTCCCTCCCTCGCTCCCCCATCCTTCTCTCCCTCCCTCCCTCCCTCCCTCCCCCCTCCCTCCTCCCTCCTCCCTCCCTCCCTCCCTCCCTCCCTCCCTCCCTCCCTCCCTCCCTCCCTCCTTCGCTCCCCCATCCTTCTCTCCCTCCTCCCCCGCTCTCCCCATCCTTCTCTCCATCCCTCCCTCACTCCCCCCATCCCTTCTCTTCTCCCTCCCTCCCTCCCCTCGCTCCCCCATCCTTCTCTCCCTCCCTCCCTCCCTCCCTCCCTCCCTCCCTCCCTCGCTCCCCATCCTTCTCTCCCTCCCTCCTCGCTCCCCCATCCTTCTCTCCCTCCCTCCCTCGCTTCCCCCATCCTTCTCTCCCTCCCTCCCTCCTCCCTCCCTCCCTCCCTCCCTCCCTCCCTCCCTCCCTCCCTCCCTCCCTCCTCCCTCCCTCCCTCCCTCGCTCCCCCATCCTTCTCTCCCTCCCTCCCTCGCTCCCCCATCCTTCTCTCTCCCTCCTCCCTCCCTCCTCGCTCCCCCATCATTCTCTCCCTCCCTCCCTCGCTCCCCATCCTTCTCTCCCTCCCTCCCTCCCTCCCTCCCTCCCTCCCTCGCTCCCCCAATCCTTCTCTCCTCCCTCCCTCGCTCCCCCATTCTTCCCTCCCTCCCTCCCTCCCTCCCTCCCTCCCTCCCTCCCTCCCTCCCTCCCTCCCTAACTTCCCTCTCTAACCCTAACCTCCTGGTCCGAACCCTCCCTAACTTCCCTCCCTAACCCTAACCTCCTGGTCCTAACCCTCCGTAACCTCCCTCCCTAACCCTAACCTCCTGGTCCTAACCCTCCCTAACCTCCCTCCCTAACCCTAACCTCCTGGTCCTAACCCTCCCTAACCTCCCTCCCTAACCCTAACCTCCTGGTCCTAACCCTCCATAACTTCCCTCCCTAACCCTAACCTCCTGGTCCTAACCCTCCCTAACCTCCTGGTCCTAACCCTCCCTAACCTCCCTCCCTAACCCTAACCTCCTGGTCCTAACCCTCCCTAACCTCCCTCCCTAACCCTAACCTCCTGGTCCTAACCCTCCCTAACCTCCCTCCCTAACCCTAACCTCCTGGTCCTAACCCTCCCTAACCTCCCTCCCTAACCATAACCTCCTGGTCCTAACCCTCCCTAACCTCCCTCCCTAACCCTAACCTCCTGGTCCTAACCCTCCCTAACCTCCCTCCCTAACCCTAACCTCCTGATCCTAACCCTCCCTAACTGTTTATTATCTATGCATAGTCACTTTAATAACTCTACATATTACCTCAATTACCTCAACTATCCGGTGCCCCCGCACATTGACTCGGTACCGGTACTCCCTGTATATAGCCTCGCTATTGTTATTTTTACTGCTGCTCTTTAATTATTTGTTACTTTTATTTCGTATTATTTTATATAGTATTTTTTTGTGATTTTTTTTGGTATTCTTTCTTAAAACTGCACTGTTGGTTAAGGGCTTGTAAGTAAAATCAAATTGTATTGGTCACATACACGTGTTTAGCAGATGTTATAGCAGGTGTAGCAAAATGCTTGTGCTTCTAGCTCCGACAGTGCAGTAATATCTAACAAGTAATATCTAACAATTTCACAACATATACCCAATACACACAAATCTAGTAAGGAATGGAATTTAAGAAAATATACATATATGGACAAGCAATGATAGAGCGGCATGGACTAAGATACAGAATAATATTATAGAATAGAATGCAGTATATACATATGAGATGAGTAGTGCAATATATGGAAACATTATTAAAGTGGCCAGTGATTTCAATAGGCAGCAGCAGCCTCTAATGTGCTTGTGATGGCTATTTAACAGTCTGATGGCCTTGAGATAGAAGCTGTTTTTCATTCTCTCGGTCCCAGCTTTGATGCACCTGTACTGACCTCGCCTTCTGGACGATAGCGGGGTGAACAGGCAGTGGCTCGGGTGGTTGATGTCCTTGATGATCTTTTTGGACTTCCTGTGACATCGGGTGCTGTATGTGTCTTGGAGGGCAGGTAGTGTGCCCCCGGTGATGCATTCGGCAGACCGCATCACCCTCTGGAGAGCCCTGCGGTTGCGGGCAGTGCAGTTGCCGTACCAGGCGGTGATACAGCCCGACAGGATGCTCTCATTTGTGCATCTGTAAAAGTTTGTGAGGGTTTTAGGTGATAAGCCACATTTCTTCAGCCTCCTGAGGTTGAAGAGGCTCTGTTGCGCCTTCTTCACCACACTGTCTGCGTGGGTGGACCATTTCAGTTTGTCCGTGATGTGTACGCCAAGGAACTTGAAGCTTTCCACCTTCTCCACTGCGGTCCCGTCGATGTGGATAGGGGGGTGCACCCTCTGCTGTTTCCTGAAGTCCACGATCATCTCCTTTGTTTTGTTGATGTTGAGTGAGAGGTTATTTTCCTGGCACCACACTACCAGAGCCCTCACCCCCTCCCTGTAGGTGGTCTCGTCATTGTTGGTAATCAAGTCTACTACTGTTGTGTCGTCTGCAAACTTGATGATTGAGTTGGAGGCGTGCTTGGCCACGCAGTCATGGGTGAACAGGGAGTACAGGAGGGGGCTGAGCACGCACCCTTGTGGGGCCCCAGTGTTGAGGATCAGCGAAGTGGAGATGTTGTTTCCTACCTTCACCACCTGGCTGCGGCCCGTCAGGAAGTCCAGGGCCCAGTTGCACAGGGCGGGGTTCAAACCCAGGGCCTCGAGCTTAATGATGAGCTTGGAGGGTAATATGGTGTTGAATGCTGAGTTACAGTCAATGAACAGCATTCTTAAATAGGTATTCCTCTTGTCCAGATGGGATAGGGCAGTGTGCAGTGTGATGGCAATTGCATCGTCTGTGGATCTATTGGGGCGGTAAGCAAATAGAAGTGGGTCTAGGGTGGCAGGTAAGTTAGAGGTGATATGATCCTTGACTAGTCTCTCAAAGCATGTATTGGATCACTAAAAAATACTACTTTTACATTACCGTGTAGTTTACCAATAAAATGGTCTGTTAGCAAAAATAGATAAGATCTTGCTACCATGTAACGGTAAATACCAGTCTAGTTGTGGAAAAATCACCCTGATTAATTCTTTAGTATTATCCCAGTTTACCTATTTGCTTATGGTCTTGCCTACACCTAACAAATAGTTGTTTTAATTATATGAGCAATAAATATTCCACTTTATTTTGAACGGCATGCTAGACAAAATTAAACGGGCCTATTTATATAATGAATATGAATTTGGAGGACAGAAATTATTAAATATTAAAGCTTTAGACCTATGAATTGGCTACCTGCTATTAGTTACCGTTAGCGTCTCCACCACTGTCCGTGGCCTACACTATCCACCAGCCAGCTCTAGCTAGCCTGGACAATTCGTCGGCCAGTCTGCACAGCGTGCTATCGACCCAGCGTGCTATCGACCCATAGCTTATTGGACTTTCTGCCGGAATCACTGGACCCTAGCGCCGGATCATCACAACCAGCTAGCTAGCTGCAACTAAATGGCTACGTGTTATTAGTCACTGTTAGCGTCTTCATCTTTGTCCGTGGCCTACACTATCCACCAGCCAGCTCTAGCTAGCCTGGACAATTCGTCGGCCAGTCTGCACAGCGTGCTATCGACCCAGCGTGCTATCGACCCATAGCTTATTGGACTTTCTGCCGGAATCACTGGACCCTAGCGCCGGATCATCACAACCAGCTAGCTAGTTGCAACCTGTTGCTGGCTGATACCATTGCCATATAGCAAGCACCAGTTAGCCTTGAGCTAGCCTGCTAGCTCCCTGCTAGCTGTGCTGAAGCACCAATTTGAACTGCTCTCGGACTCACATATTGCTGTTCACTGGACCTTATGATCACTCAGCTGCACAGCTGATGCCTGCTGGACTGTTCCTTTACACGGTACTCTGTCCTGTTTTTTCTGTTTAGTCTTAGCCCAAACGTTATCGCTATTTCCAGTTGTGTCTTAGCTCTCTCTAATAACACGTGACTGCTTTATGCCTCTCTCCTATGTCAATTATGCCTTGCCTATTGCTGTTTGGGTTAGTTCTTATTATACAATTTCAATGTAGAACCCCTAGTCCCTCTCAAACTGTCTCATATAGTTCCTTTGTTCCCCCCATACACGCGAGACCGGCTCAATCGATGCCTCCAATGATGCTATCTCTTTCATTGTTACCCAACACTTAGGATTACCTGAACTGTACTCATATCCTTCCATATCCTTTTCTGTACATAATGCCCTGAATCTTTTCTACAACGCCCGGAGAACTGCCCCCTTTATTCTATGTACCCAACGCACTAGAAGACCAGTTCTTAAAGCCTTTAGTCGTATCCTTATTCTACTCCTCCTCTGTTCCTCTGGTGATGTAGAGGCTAACCCAGGCCCTGCAGCCCCCAGTATCACTCCTACTCCCCAGGAGCTATCATTTATTGACTTCTGTAACCGTAAAAGTCTTGGTTTTCTGCACATAAATATCAGAAGCCTCCTTCCTAAGTTTGAGTTATTCACTGCGTTAGCACACTCCGCCAACCCTGATGTTCTAGCAGTGTCTGAATCCTGGCTTAGGAAGGCCACCAAAAATTCTGAAATTTCCATCCCCAACTATAACATTTTCCGTCTAGATAGAACTGCCAAAGGGGGTGGAGTTGCAATCTACTGTAGAGATAGCCTGCAGAGCTCCATCATACTATCCAGGTCTGTGCCCAAACAGTTTGAGCTTTTAGTTCTAAAAAATCCACCTTTCCAGAAATAAATCTCTCACTGTTGCCGCTTGCTACAGACCCCCCTCAGCCCCCAGCTGTGCCCTGGACACCATATGTGAACTGATTGCCCCCATCTATCCTCAGAGTTCGTACTGCTTGGTGACCTAAATTGGGATATGCTTAATACCCCAGCCATCCTACAATCCAAGCTAGATGCCCTCAACCTCACGCAAATTATCAACGAACCTACCAGGTACAACCCTAAATCCGTAAACATGGGTACCCTCATAGATATCATCCTGACTAACTTACCCTCTAAATACACCTCCGCTGTCTTCAACCAGGATCTCAGCGATCACTGCCTTATTGCCTGCGTCCCGTAACGGGTCCGGCGGTCAAACGACCACCCCTCATCACTGTCAAACGCTCCCAAAAACACTTCAGCGAGCAGGCCTTCCTAACTGACCTGGCCCAGGTATCCTGGATGGATATAGATCTCATTCCGTCAGTAGAGGATGCCTGGTTGTTCTTTAAAAGTAATTTCCTCTCAATCTTAAATAGACATGCCCCATTCAAAAATACAGAACTAAGAACAGATATAGCCCCTGGTTCTCCTCAGACTTGACTGCCCTTGACCAGCACAAAAACATCCTGTGGCGTACTGCATTAGCATCAAATAGCCCCCGTGATATGCAACTTTTCAGGGAAGTTAGGAACCAATATACACAAGCAGTTAGGAAAGCAAAGGCTAACTTTTTTCAAACAGAAATTTGCATCCTGTAGCACTAACTCCAAAAAGTTTTGGGACACTGTAAAGTCCATGGAAAATAAGAGCACTTCCTCCCAGCTGCCCACTGCACTGAGGCTAGGAAACACTATCACCACCGATAAATCTACAATAATCGAGAATTTCAACAAGCATTTTGCTACGGCTGGCCATGCTTTCCACCTGGCTACCACTACCCCGGCCACCAGCTCTGCACCCTCCGCTGCAACTTGCCCATGCCCCCCGCTTCTCCTTCACACAAATCCAGACAGCTGATGTTCTAAAAGAGCTGCAAAATCTGGACCCCTACAAATCATCTGGACTAGACAATCTGGACCCTTTCTTTCTAAAACTAGCCCGAAATTGTCGCAACCCCTATTACTAGCCTGTTCAACCTCTCTTTTCGTAACGTCTGAGATCCCCAGAGATTGGAAAGCTGCCGCGGTCATCCCCCTCTTCAAAGGGGGTGACACTCTAGATCCAAACTGTTACAGACCCATATCCATCCTGCCCTGCCTTTCAAAAGTTTTTGAAAGCCAAGTCAACAAACAGATCACCAACCATTTCGAATCCCACCGTACCTTCTCTGCTATGCAATCCGGTTTCCGAGCTGGTCATGGGTGCACTTCAGCCACGCTCAAGGTCCTAAATGATATTATAACCGCGATCGATAATAGACAGTACTGTGCAGCCGTTTTCATTGACCTGGCCAAGGCTTTCGACTCTGTCAACCACCGCATTCTTATTGGCAGACTAAATAGCCTTGGTTTCTCTAATGACTGCCTCGCCTGGTTCACCAACTACTTCTCAGATAGAGTTCAATGTGTCAAATCGGAGGGCCTGTTGTCTGGACCTATGGCAGTCTCTATGGGGGTGCCACAGGGTTCAATTCTTGGGCCAACTCTTTTCTCTGTGTATATCAATGACGTCGCTCTTGCTGCTGGTGACTCTCAGATCCACCTCTACGCAGACGACACCATTTTGTATACATCTGGCCCTTCATTGGACACTGTGTTAACAAACCTCAAAACGAGCTTCAATTCCATACAACACTCCTTCAGTAGCCTCCAACTGCTCTTAAACACTAGTAAAACAAAATGCATGCTCTTCAACCGAACGCTGCTTGCACCCGCCCACCCGACTAGAATCACTACTCTAGACGGGTCTGACCTAGAGTACGTGGACAACTACAAATATCTAGGTGTCTGGTTAGACTGTAAACTCTCCTTCCAGACTCACATTAAGAATCTCCAATCCAAAGTTAAATCTAGAATCGGTTTCCCTATTTCGCAACAAAGCCTCCTTCACTCATGCTGCCAAACATGCCCTTGTAAAACTGACTATCCTACCGATCCTTGACTTCGGCGATGTCATTTACAAAATAGCCTCCAACACTCTACTCAGCAAATTGGATGTTGTCTATCACAGTGCCATCCGTTTTGTCTCCAAAGCCCCATATAATACCCACCACTGTGACCTGTACGCTCTTGTTGGCTGGTCCTCACTACATATTCGTCGCCAAACCCACTGGCTCCAGGCCATCTATAAATCACTGCTAGGCAAATCCCCGCCTTATCTTAGCTCATTGGTCACCATAGCAACACCCACCCGTAGTCTGCGCTCCAGCGGGGTATATCTCACTGGTCATCCCCAAAGCCAACACCTCCTTTGGCCGCAATTCCTTCCAGTTCTCTGCTGCCAATGACTGGAACAAACTGCAAAAATCTCTGAAGCTGGAGACGCTTATCTCCCTCACTAACTTTAGGCATCAGTTGTCAGAGCACCTTACCGATCACTGCACCTGTACACAGCCCATCTGAAATTAGCCCGCCCAACTACCTCATCCCTATATTGTTATTTATTTTGCTCATCTGTACCCCAGTATCTCTATTTGCACATCATCTCTTGCACATCATTCCAGTGTTAATACTAAATTGTAATTATTTTGCACTATAGCCTATTTTATTGCCTTACCTCCATAACTTGCTAAATTTGCACACTGTATATTAATTGTATTTCTGTTGTATTTTTTTGATTTTTGTTTTGTTTTACCCCATATGTAACTCTGTGTTGTTGTTTTTATCGCACTGCTATGCTTTATCTTGGCCAGGTCGCAGTTGTAAATGAGAACTTGTTCTCAACTGGTTTACCTGGTTAAATAAAGGTGAAATAAAAAAAAAAAAAAAAAATCATTAAAAGCTTCAGTCATTCAACAGTTATACTTAAATCCGAACTGGTTCTCTAGCAAATTAGTAAGATTGTCTCACCCAATGTTCAAGAAAGGCCTTTTTCCCTTTATTCAGATTACAACCTCTCACTTTCAGTTATTTGAAAAGGAAATCATCTCCCAAATATCACTATTTCTAAAACAAGCCATTTGAAGTTGGTTGCAATTTCAATTTCAGGTTATAGGTTAAGAACTTTTGTGAAAGAGCACAGTGAAAGATATGGCAAATAGAAATCAAACCGGATGGACATCAGAAACAGATGGGAGAGGTTGGGTAGAGGAAGGGCAGGAGTAAAAACAAACAAAATATAACTATTGTAAAATAGACTGTGTCCATAAAATGTACACTACTGGTCAAACTACCTACTCATTCAAGGATTTTTCTGAATTTGTACTATTTTCTACATTGTAGAATAATAGTGAAGACATCAAAACTATTAAATATCACATATAGAATCATGTAGTAACCAAAAAAGGGTTAAACAAATCAAAATGTATTTTATATTTGAGATTCTTCAAAGTGCCACCCCTTTGCCTGTTTTTCCTTCACTCTGCCGTCCGACTCATCCCAAACTCCCAATTGGGTTGAGGTCGGGGGATTGTAGAGACCAGGTCATCTGATGCAGCACTCCATCACTCTCCTTCTTGGTAAAATAGCCCTTACACATCCTGGAGGTGTGTTGGGTCATTGTCCTGTTGAAAAACAAATGATAGTCCCACTAAGCCCAAACCAAATGGGATGGCGTATCTCTGCAGAATGCTGTGGTAGCCATGCTGGTTAAGTGTGCCTTGAAATCTAAATATTCACAGACAGTGTCACCAGCAAAGCACCCCCACACCATAACACCTCCTCCTCAGTGCTTCACTGTGGGAAATACACATGCTGAGATCATCCGTTCACCCACACCGCGTCTCACAAAGACACGGCGGTTGGAACCAAAAATCTCCAATTTGGACACCAGACCAAAGGACAACTTTTCACCGGTCTAATGTCCATTGCTCGTGTTTCTTGGCCAAAGCAGGTGTCTTCTTCTTATTGGTGTCCTTTAGTAGTGGTTTCTTTGTAGCAATTCGACCATAAAGGCCTGATTCACACGGTCTCCTCTGAACAGTTGATGTTGAGATGTGTCTGTTACTTGAACTCTGTGAAGCATTTATTTGGGCTACAATTTCTGAGGCTGGTAACTCTGTAGCTCAATTGGTAGAGCATGGCACTTGTAACGCCAGGGTAGTGGGTTTGATCCCCGGGACCACCCATATGTAAAAATGTATGCACACATGACTGTAAGTTGCTTTGGATAAAAGCGTCTGCTAAATGGCATATTATTTATTATTATTTAACTTATCCTCTGCAGCAGAGGTAACTCTGGGTCTTCCATTCCTGTGGCGGTCCTCATGAGAGCCAGTTTCATCATAGCGCTTGATGTTTTTTGCGACTACACTTGAAGAAACTTTCAAAGTTCTTGAAATGTTCCGGATTGACTGACCTTCATGTCTTAAAGTAATGATGGACTGTAGTTTCTCTTTGCTTATTTGAGCTGTTCTTGCCATAATATGGACTTGGTCTTTTACCAAATAGGGCTATCTTCTGTATACCTTGTCATAACACAACTGATTGGCTCAAACGCATTAAGAAGGAAAGAAATTCCACAAATTAACTTTTAAGAAGGCACACCTGTTAATTGAAATGCATTCCAGGTGACTACCTCATGAAGCTGGTTGAGAGATTGCCAAGCGTGTGCAAAGCTGTCATCAAGGCAAAGGGTGGCTATTTGAAGAATCTCAAATATAAAATATATTTTGATTTGTTTAACACTTTTTTGGTTAATTCATGATTCCATATGTGTTATTTCATAGTTTTGATGTCTTCACTATTATTCTACAAAGTAAAAATAGTAAAAATAAGGAAAAACCCTTGAATGAGTTGGTGACCTAAAACTTTTGCCTGGTAGTGTACATGCCTGAGGGGGAGAGAGAATACCTACCAGCAGAAGAGAGAGTGGATTCCATTTCTGAAAGAGAGAGAGAGAACTCTTTACCTGATAAGGAGCTTGTGGACTCTGAAGGAAGAACTGGAGATTGGATCACACAGTTACCAAGAAGTAGAGGTGAGCATGAGGATTCTCCAGGTGTTACACTAAGCTTAATATTCAAGCAGTTTGCAAGTCAGTGATCCAAGCCTTCAGAGATTAAGCAAAACTAGAGTTGTAATTTCCATAATTAGGAGGGGGAGGGAGGTAGGGAGGGAGGAAGGAAGGAAGGAAGGAAGGAAGGAAGGAAGGAAGGAGGGAGGGAGGGAGGGAGGGAGGGAGGGAGGGAGGGAGAGAGAGAGAGAGAGAGGGAGGGAGGGAGGGAGGGAGGGGGGAGTTTGAGTCTATAAAGACGTCTGAGATACACTATATATACAAAAGTATGTGGACACGCCTTCAAATTAGTGGATTTGGCTATTTCAGCCACACCCGTTGCTGACAGGTGTATAAATTTGAGCACACAGCCATGCAATCTCTATAGACAAACAATAGCTGTAGAATGTCCTTACTGAAGAGCTCAGTGACTTTCAACGTGGCACCGTCATGGGAAGCCACCTTTCCAACAAGTCAGTTCATTAAATTCCTGCCCTGCTAGAGCTGCCCTGGTCAACTGTAAGTGCTGTTATTGTGAAGTGGCAACGTCTAGGAGCAACAACTGCTCAGCCGCGAAGTGGTAGGCCACACAAGCTCACAGAATGTGGACCGCCAAGTTCTGAAGCGCGTAGCGAGTAAAGATTGTCTGTTCTCGGTTGCAACACTCACTACCGAGTTCCAAACTGCCTCTGGAAGCAAAGTTACCACAAGAACTGTTTGTCGGGAGCTTCATGAAATGGGTTTCCATGGCAACCAGTGTAAAGTGGTGTAAAGCCATTGGACTCTGGAGCAGTGAAATCGCGTTCTCTGGAGTGATTAATCGTGCTTCACCATCTGGGAGTCTAACGGACGAATCTGGGTTTGGCGAATGCTGGGAGAACGCTACCTGCCCCAATGCATAGTGCCAACTGTAAAGTTTGTTGGAGGAGGAATAATGGTCTGGGGCTGTTTTTCATGGTTCGGGTTAGGCCCCTTGGTTTCAGTAAAGGGAAATCTTAACACTACAGCATACAATGACATTCTAGACAATTGTTTGCTTTTAACTTTGTGGCAACAGTTTGGGGAAGGCCCTTTTCTGTTTCAGCAAGATGATACCCCTGTGCACAAAGCGAGGTCTATACAGAAATGGTTTGTCGAGATTGGTGTGGAAGAACTTGACTGGCCTGCACAGTGCCCTGACCTCAACCTCATTGAACACCTTTGGGATTAGTTGGAATGCAGACTCCGAGCCAGGCCTAATCGCCAAACATCAGTGCCTGACCTCACTAATGCTCTTGTGGCTGAATGGAAGCTAAATTCCCGCAGCAATGTTCCAACATCTAGTGGAAAGCCTTCCCAGAAGAGTGGAGGCTGTTATAGCAGCAAAGGGGGGACCAACTCTAAATTAATCTCCAGGAGTTTGGAATGAGATGTTCGATGAGCAGTTATGTAGTGTATGTCCCTCAGGAGGTTACTATATCCATCTCATAAAATGTTCAACAAGTGCCTTAATACATAAAGGTAGAGCAGAGCCTTCAGTAATACATAAAGGTAGAGCAGAGCCTTCAGTACTACATAAAGGTA